>NC_064865.1:39496336-39673836 GCF_024139225.1 Suncus etruscus | reverse complement strand
TTGGGCCCAGCACTGCACGGCCCCAGAGCAGTGCTGGATGGTACTTTGGAGGTACTTTAGCTGTGCTGCCTATCTGGGCCTGAGTATTGAGTCTACTGTCACCCTGTATCAAGAATGACCCTGGACTTCTCACCCCATATGACTCCTACTATGTGCCAGGCTCTGTGCCCACTGCTTTTTTTTTTTTGGGGGGGGGGGGCCACACCCATTTGATGCTCAGGGGTTACTCCTGGCTATGCGCTCAGAAATCGCCCCTGGCTTGGGGGGACCATATGGGGGGATCGAACTGTGGTCTGTCCTACGCTAGTGCTTGCAAGGCAGACACCTTACCTCTAGCGCCACCTTCCAGGCCCCTGTGCCCACTTCTTTTGTTTTGTTTTGTTTATTTGTTTTGGGACCACATCCGGTAACACTCAGAGTTGATCCTAGCTCTGCACTCAGAAATCATTCCTGGGGCCGGAGAGATAGCATGGAGGTAAGGCATTTATTTGCCTTGCATGCAGAAGGTCGGTGGTTCGAATCCCGGCATCCCATCTGGTCCCCCCAAGCCTGCCAGGAGTGATTTCTGAAAGTAGAGTCAGGAGTAACCCCTGAGCACTGCTGGGAGTGCCCCAAAAACCAGAAAAAAATAAACATTCCTGGTAGGCTTAGTAAACCATAAGGGATGCCAGGGATCAAAACTGACTCTTCCACATGCAAGGCAATTTCCCTACTGTTGTGCTATCACTTCAGTCCCTTGTTTTTTTTTTTTATTTGTTTATTTGTTTTTGGTTTTGGGACACACCCGGTAAGACTCAGGGGTTACTCCTGACTATTCACTCAGAAATCGCTCCTGGCTTGGGGGACCATATGGGACACTGGGGATTGAACCCAGGTCTGTCCTAGGTCAGTGGCGTGCAATGCAAGGCAAACTCCCTACTGCTGGGCCGGAGAGATAGCATGGAGGTAGGGTGTTTGCTTTGCATGCAGAAGGATGGTGGTTTGAATCCTGGCATCCCATATGGTCCCCCGAGCCTGCCAGGAGCAATTTCTGAGTGTAGAGCCAGGAGTAACCCCTGAGCACTGCCGGGTGTGAACAAAAATGAAACAAAACAAAACAAGCAAACAAACAAAAAAAAAAAAACAAGCTCCCTACTGCTGTGCTATCACTCTGGCCCCCTGGCCCCTAGTTTTTTTGGGGTTTTGTTTTATATGTGTGTGAGAGGAGAGAGAGAGAGAGAGAGAGAGAGAGAGAGAGAGAGAGAGAGAGAGAGAGAGAGAGAGAGAGAGAGAGAGAGTTCACTTCTTATAAACTATCCTCACAACTCACATACCACAGCTCCAAGGCCCCAAGTAAATTGCAGCACTTGGGAAAGTCCTACCCCTGACCAGGCCCTAGGCAATGTCGCCCACATGCTGCTTCCCTTCATCTCACAGACACTGGCACTCAGGGTCTAAGGGACTCAAACTCTGGTCCCTGCGGCTCAGAACAGGTGGTGCAGAAGTGAAATACAAGACTTTTTGTTTGCTTGTTTTTTTTTTGAGTCACAGCCTGCAGTGCTCGGGGCTGACTCCGGGCTCTGTGCTCAAGCAATCACTCCAGGTGGGGCTTGGAGGGAGGGCATTTGGAATGTTAGAGGTCACACCTGGGTCAGTCGCATGCAAGTGCCCTACCCACCGTGCTATGGCTTCAAATCCCAAAGATGAGGTTTGAATGGAGGGGCCTCACCTGGCAGTGCTCAGGGGTTACTCCTGGCTCTGAACTCAGAAATCACTCCTGGTGGGCTCGGGGGATAGTATGGGATCCTGGGGATCAAACTCAAATCAGTCATGTGCTAGAGCGAGGCAAACGCCCTTACCCACTGTTCTAGTGTGTGGCTCCTAAAAATGAGTCTTTTGGAAAAGGTTCAAAGCAGTGGTTAAGAGTGTGAGATGTTGGGAATAAAGAGCAGTGGAGGGGTGGAATTTTGCAAGTAGGAGGCCCAGGTTCCCCTGCAAAAATGCAGCTATGACAAATGTCCTCAAGAGGTCCTAGAGGCCCTTCTCATGCTGGAAGAAAGATGCTTCGTTCCCACGCCCCCATGGCCAACACAAAGCACACAGTAGTATATAAATATCTATCTACCACATCTGGGGGCAGCGGAGAGGAGAAAGCTGAGAACTGATCTCTTTCTTCTCTCTCCAAGGCCCACTGTTTAAGTCCTCTGCAGTGCAGGGCCACATCCACCTGTGAGCGGCACAGCTAGTGCAGACACACCTGGGGCTGGGTACAGTGATAGGGCTGTGAGAAGCTTGCCTGGGACTTGAACACATGGAGAGGCGATGCTTAGGTTTGTTGGGACTGAGCCTGGTGCCTGGTACCCGCTCTCAGAGGCTTTCCCTTGGGCTTTCGGAGCCTCAGACACACTCAAGGGTGTGTGTTCTGGGGCCGGAGCGGTGGAGCAGGTGGTAGGACATTTGTTTGCCTTGAGCACACTAGCCTAGGACAGACTGTGGTTCGATCCCCCGGCATCCCATATGGTCCCCCAAGTCAGGTGCAATTTCTGAGTGCATAGTCAGGAGTAACCCCGAGGGCCACGAGATGTGGCCCAAACCCCCCTCCCCCCAAAAAAAGTGTGTGTTGTGTGTGTCTTTATCAAAGCTGCTCCTGTATTGGGTCAGGGTGGCTGGACTAGCTGCACCGAACACCCTTGCCTGGGGCTGCAGAGATAGCACAGTGGGTAGAGCACTTGCCTTGTACAGGGCAGACTCAAGATTTAATACCAGGGGCCCGAGAGATAGCACAGCGGCGTTTGCCTTGCAAGCAGCCGATCCAGGACCAAAGGTGGTTGGTTCGAATCCCGGTGTCCCATATGGTCCCTCGTGCCTGCCAGGAGCTATTTCTGAGCAGACAGCCAGGAATAACCCCTGAGCACTGCCGGGTGTGCCCCCCCCCAAAAAAAAAAAAAGATTTGATACCAGGGGCCAGAGGGATAGCCCAGCAGTAGGGCATTTGCCTTGCATGCCACTGACCCAGGACAGACCTGGGTTCGATCTTGGTGTCCCATGTGGTCCCCCGTGCCTGCCAGGAGCTATTTCTGAGTGCATACCCAGGAGTAACCTGAGCATCACCGGGTGTGGCCCAAAAACAAACAAAAAAAAGATTTGATACCAGCATCCCATATGGTCCCTCAGTTCCCACCAGGAGTGATCCCTGAGCACAGAGCCAGGAGTAACCCCTGTGCACCAAAATAAGACAGAATAAAAAAGCAAACAAAATTCTTGGCTTCCTGAAAACATTTTGCAAATTCTTTACCTTGTGCCCCCATAACATTCATTTCCCAATTCCCCAAGTCTTCGTTTTCTTTTCTGTTTTGTTTTGTTTTAGGGCCACACCTGGCAACACTCAAGGGTTACTCATGACTGCTCTAAGAAATCACTCCTGGGGGGTCAGAGTGATAGCACAGCAATAGGCCTTGCACGTGGCCGACCCAGGATGGACCTGGCTTCAGTCCCTAACATTCCATATGGTCCCCTGAACCTACCAGGAGCAATTTCTGAGGGCAGAGCCAGGAATAACCCCTGAGTGCCACTGGCTGTGACCCAAAAGCTCAAAAAAAAAATCACTCCTAAAGGTTAGAGTGATAATATAGTAGTAGGTAGGGTATTTGCTTTGTACATGGCTGATCCGGGTTCGATTTCCAGCATACCATATGATCCCCTGAGCCTGCCAGGAGAAATTTCTGAGTGCAGAGCCAGGAAGAAGCCCAGAGCAGCAGGAACAGCTCAATGAACAGAAACAGGAAAAAAAAAAAATCACTCCTGGCAGGCTCAGGGGCCCATATGGGATGTTGGGGATTGAATCTGGGCCTGTCATATGCAAGGCATATGTGCTATCTGTGCTATTGCTCCAACCTCTCAGGGTTTTTTTTTTGGGGGGGGCACACCTAGCGGCACTCAGGGGTTATTCCTGACTGTACGCTCAGAAATCCTCCTAGCAGGTTGGTGGGGGGGGGGGGCGGGCCACTTGGGATGCTGGGAATGCAACCCGAATCCATCCTGGGCCAGCTGCTTGCAAGGCAAATGCCCTACCACTATGCTAACGCTCTGGCCCAGTTTTCTTTTATTTGGAAGGAACCTCCTCGGCAGTGCTCAGGGCTTACTCTTGAGTAGAGTAGAACTGGGAGGACCATGCACTGTTGGAGACTGAACACAGGGCTCCAGTCTTCTCCCCACCTCAGATCTCAGTTTTGAAATTTCCCTTCTTGCAGCAGAGCAATTGTACAGCGGCTAGGGTATGCCTTGCACACAGAAACCAGGGCTCAATCCTTCACACCCAGATGGTCCTCCATGTCCCACTGGGAGTGAGTCCTGAGTGCAGGGAAGGGAGTTAACCCTGAGCACTACTGAGTGTGGCTCCAAAATCCCAAATTGGGGGACAATATGGGAAGTGGGGGATCAAACCGCGGTCCGTCCTAGGTTACCGCATGCAAGGCAAATGCCCCACCACTTATGTCACTGCTCCACTGCGCCACTGGTTCTTACATCTTTACCTTGTTGGCACTTACCAGAGTTCACTGGAATGGTTTGCGACATTGGCATTATTGCAATGAATTGTTTGTCATTAACTATTAATTTATATACAATTAATTATGTATCACCTTGGCATTTATCGCAATTAATAACAACGATGAGCTCACCCTAACTCACGTGTGTTTATGTCTTGTCTGTGCCTCTCCCACACACTCTTGCAGGCTGCTCAATGCGACCTGGGAGCCATCGAGCTGCCAAAGTCACCCAGCCTGCTGCTGGCACATAGCAGCTCAGGAAATACCGGCCAACACTCACACATGCATTTCTTCACCTTTAATGTTGGGATGCTAGTCATGAATATATTTATTATATATGAACACATCTCTGTGTGAAAATTTCTCCACACACATAAACACACAGCACATTAACTAGAAAATGGGTTTGCCATATTATATATCAAAGCTCTGGGCCAGAGTGATAGCACATTGGGTAGAGTATTGCCTTGCACACAGCCAATCTGGATTTGAAAGTCTTTGTCCCATATGGTCTCTAGAAGACCTCCAGGAGTGATTCCTGATTGCAGAGCAATATCCTCTGTGCACAGCTGGGTGTGGCTAAAAAAAAAAACTGAAAAAAAGGAGAAAGAAATAAAGCGAGGGCCGGGCGGTGGCGCTGGAGGTAAGGTGCCTGCCTTACCTGCGCTAGCCTAGGACGGACCGCGGTTCGATCCCCCGGCGTCCCATATGGTCCCCCAAGAAGCCAGGAGCAACTTCTGAGCGCATAGCCAGGAGTAACCCCTGAGCGTCACAGGGTGTGGCCCAAAAACCAAAAAAAAAAAAAAAAAAAGAAATAAAGCGAGGGGTCAGAGCAGAGGCACAGCAGTAGGGCGTTTGCCTTGCACACAGCTGACCTAGGACGAACTGTGGTTCGATCCCTCTGTGTCCCATATGGTCCCTCAAGTCAGGAGCAATTTCTGAGCACATAGCCAGGAGTACCTGAGTGTCACCGCGTGTGCCCTCCCAAAAAGAGAGAGAGAGGGAGGGAAGAAGGGTGGGAGGAAGGAAGGAAGGAAGGAAGGAAGGAAGGAAGGAAGGAAGGAAGGAAGGAAGGAAGGAAGGAAGGAAGGAAGGAAGGAAGGAAGGAAGGAAGGAAGGAAGGAAGGAAGGAAGGAAGGAAGGAAGGAAGGAAGGAAGGACTAAGTAAGCTTGAGAATGGCTCTAATTAGGTCCTCCGGCTGCCTGTAGCTCAGACTAAACCTCGAAAGCACCACATGAGCTCAGGTCTGAGCTCCCAGTGTCTGGGCTACTGGCTCAGCCTCTGCTTTCTGGGAGCCCGTGAAGATTAGCTGAGGCAGCTGTGATGAGATGCAGACAGTCAGCCTTGTGAGAGGGGATTAGTGACCCTTTTGGGCCCTTCCATGTCACATGGGGCCCTTTGAATTTATATCCCAGCTTGACATGTCTGGGTGTCCTGTGGTGGTCTTGGTTTCATGTATGTCTCACAGGAATCCCATGAGCTCGGCGGGTAAGGCCATCATCTCATCTTGTTGAAGAAACAGACTTAGTGTCCATTAGACAAATCGCAGCATGCTGAAGCCCAGGTCTAGATGAAGATCAGGCTCCTGTTAAGGCACATTGTATGGTGTGTGTGTGTGTGTGTGTGTGTGTGTGTGTGTGTGTGTGTGTGTGTGTGTGGTTGTGTTTTGCTTGGTGCTGGGAATTGAACCCAGGGCCTCACATGAAAGGAAAGAGGGGGGAAGGAAGGAAGACAGAAATACAGAAAGGAAGGGAGGATAGAAGGAGGGAAGGAAGGAAGGAAGTTTAGTATGGCAATTCTGAATCAAATGGACCAAGGAAGCAAAGACAAATTTCATTCAAGTTTTGGCTCTAACCCCGTGACTGCAGAAAACAAGCCAAGGGCTTTAGGGACCCAGCAGTGGCTCAATGATCAAGAACATAATTAGGGCCTATAAGTAGGGCCATTCTCAAAGCCTAAGTTTTTCCTTCCTTCCTTCCTTCCTTCCTTCCTTCCTTCCTTCCTTCCTTCCTTCCTTCCTTCCTTCCTTTCCTTTCCTTTTATCCTACCATTCTTCCTTCTTCCTTTTCTCCCTTTCTTTTCTTTCTTTCTCTCTCCTTCCTTCCTTCCTTCTTTCCTTCCTTCTTTCTTTCTTCTTTTTTTTTCATTTTTGGGCCACACCCAATGATGCTCAGGGGGTTACTCCTGACTATATGCTCAAAAATTGCTCCTGACTTGGGGGACCATATGGGATGCTGGGGGATCCAACCGCGGTCCGTCCTAGGTTAGCGTGTGCAAGGCAAAAATGCCCTACCGCCTGCGCCACCACTTCTTCCCCCAGCAATGCTTGCAGTTTACTCCTGCCTCTGTTGTCAGGGATCACTCCTGCCTGTTCTCAAGGGACTTTATACCATGCTGGGGTTTCAAACTGGGGTGGACCACAGTGCCTTATCTGCTGCATTAACTCTCTCACCCACAAAGCAGTACCTCTAACCCAGTGACCTAGAAGAGGTGGGAGCTGGCGAGGTGCCCTGGGACAGGAATGCCAGTCAAGCTTTGCCTTCTAGGGGAACAGGGGGCTGAGGAGAATTGAGGAAAGTTCAGTCTGTTCTCAGAGTCTGGACCCCGAAGTGGACAATCATAGCACAAGCAAGTCCAAGGCTCTGCCCAGAGGCCATCATGCTCTTGATACAGAAGGAGGGGGGTGAGGTTGAGCCAGATTAGCAGGGCTGGGGTATGGGGGGGGGGAGACATACACCAAGGCAGGTCCCAGAGCAGCAAACAGGCAAGGAGGAGTGTGGATGGCCAAGGCACCATGCCGCTACAGGAAGACACCCTCCTAGAAGTGTGGACATCAGACAGGTCAGGACCCCCACACCCTTTGCTGTCCCTGAAACCTGGGGTGCTCTGAGGGAGGGTCTGGATAGGGACAAGGAAAGGGTGTGGATACGGGCTGATCCCTTTGCTACCCTCAGCAGCCATGAGGAGGAAGAATCAAGCTCCAAGGTCCAGCAGCAGCTCAAACAGGTACCTCATGTCACACAACCTTCTTGGAGAGAAGGTGGGAGGGCTGGAGCCACAGCACAGTGGGTAGGGGGCTTGCAGGTGGCCCATCAGATTCAAGCCCCAACACCCCAGAGGTCCCCCAAACTCCACCAGGACTGATCCCTGAGCACTGAGTCAGGAATAAGCCATGAGTACTGTTGGGTGTGCATCTCCATAAAAAGGAAAGAAAGGGGGGGGGGCTGGAGAGATAGCATGGAGGTAAGGCGTTTGCCTTTCATGCAGAATGTCGGTGGTTCGAATCCCAGCATCCCATATAGTCCCCCGAGCTTACCAGGAGCGACTTCTGAACATAGAGTCAGGAGTAACCCCCTGAGTGCTGCCGGGTGTGACCCAAAAAGAAAAGAAGGTGGAAGCAGTGCTGAGCCCCTCAGGGGTTCCTGGGATTTACTTCCTTTCCCTGGATGATGGGAGGGCAAGCAGAAATGCCTGCATTTGCAGGCCAGAGAGACAGTACAATGAGGAGGGCATTTGTCTTGCACCCAACTGACCTGAATTTGATCCTGGCATCACATATAGTCTCCCTAAGCACCACCAGGAATAATTAATGCCTGAGTGCAGAGCCAGGAGTAACCCCTGAACACCACTGGATGCACTCCTCACCCAAAAAAGATGCCTAAGGTCAATCAATGGGTTTCCAGGGAAAGAATTTGGGGCTTTGGGGATGCTGAAGGGGCCAGAATGCTGGAAACTCTTTCTAACTTCAAGAAGCTCCCCTGATAATCTGGGTTATTTCTAGCATCTCGAAGGATTAGGGGGTGGCGGGGCACCCAGCAGAATGCCCCTTTCCTTTCTGCCATCTTTTTGACCCCTATTCACAGCCACCTGCCAGGAGACAGAAGCTGAGGAAGAAAAGGCCAGAGACCCCCGAGTCCCCCTGCCCCTCGAGATCCAAGACCAGGAAACCTGGAGGCAGGCCGGGGCGGCGTGTGTGTGTGTGTGTGTGTGTGTGTGTGTGTGTGTGTGTATGTGTACTCCTGTGTGATGGTCCCAGGAGGCAGGGAGCTGGGGGTGGGTGTGAAGGACGAATAAAAGGGAATAAAGGATGGAAATATCTAGGGGTGCCCTGTTTGAACCCTGTGTCTCACTCAGTGAGGAGGAAATCCAAGCCTCCTCGGGAGGAACTGACCCCGGAGCCGCCACCAAATATCTATGCCAAGTTCATCAGGGACCCTGAGGCCAAGAAGCGGGATCCCCGGGAAACCTTCCTGGTTACCCGTACCCCAGATGGGGAAGACGGTGAGTGAAGGAGGTGGGAGTTGGAGGGGAGGCAGTGAAGGAGGTGGGAGCTGGAGGGGAGGCAGCTCGAGAGAAAGGGGAGGAGCTAGGTTTTGGAGGCAGATTTTTTGGGAAAACCTCTATACCCCCAGCCCTGTCTATGGGCCAGAAACCACTTTATTTTTACTGCCTCGTTCTTGAAGGGCAAGATGGAGCCACAGGTGAGTTCAGAATTTTTTTTTTTTGGTTTGGTTTTTTTTTGGGGCCACACCCGGCAGTGCTCAGGGGTTACTCCTGGCTGTCTGCTCAGAAATAGCTTCTGGCAGGCACGGGGGACCATATGGGACACCGGGATTCAAACCAACCACCTTTGGTCCTGGATTGGCTGCTTGCAAGGCAAACGCCGCTGTGCTATCTCTCTGGGCCCGTGAGTTCAGAATTTAGGGCTGGATAGGGGCCAGAGCCATAGCACAATGGGGAGGGCCTTGCATGTGGCCCAACCAGGGTTTGATTCCCAGCATCCCATGTGGTCTCCTTAGCCTGCCAGGAATGATCCCTGAGCAGAGCCAGGAGTAAATCCCAAGCATAAAAGATGTGACCCAGGGGTGAAAGTGGTGGCACAGCAGTAGGGAGTTTGCCTTGCACGCAGCTGACTTAGGAAGGACCTTGGCTCGATCCCCTGGCATCCCATATGATTCCCCAAGCCAGGAGCGATTTCTGAGCACATAGCCAGGAGTAACCCCTAAGCGTCACCTGGTATGGTTCAAAAACATAAAAAAAAAAAGGGGGGGGGCCGGAGAGATAGCATGGAGGTAAGGCGTTTGCCTTTCATGCAGGAGGTCATCGGTTTGAATCCCGGCGCCCCATATGGTCCTCTGTGCCTGCCAGGAGCAATTTCTGAGCCTGGAGCCAGGAATAACCCCTGAGCACTGCCAGGTGTGACCCAAAAACCAAAAAAAAAAAAAAAAAGTGACTCAAAAACAAGCCAAAAAAAGTACAGAAAACAAGAATTTACTTTCGTGGGACAGAACAATAGTACAATCCAGGACATTTGACTCACATGCAGCCAACTAGGTTAATCCCTGGGGTCCTATGTGGTCCCCTGAACCCTACCTAGAGAGATCCTTAAGCACAGAACCAAGAATCACTGAACACTGTTGGATATGGTCCAGAACACTCCTCCCAAAAGAATTTGCCTTCAGTTGTGACCAGCAGTGCCCCCTCCAACCATTCTCCTCAAAGGTCACTTTCAAGGTCAGAACTCAGAGCAGCTGGGAAGCTACCAGGACAGGTGCAGTGCTGGGGGCGGTGGTAGGGGTACGGATGGGGCAGCAGTGGAAATAAAGCTGGGTGGGGATAAAGCAGGGGTATTCTAAATCCTCAAAGAAAGGTTTTGTTTTTGTTTTGTTTTGTTTTTTTTCAGGTTTTTTTTGGGTCCATACCCAGCAGTGCTCAGGGGTTACTCCTGGCTCTGCACTCAGAAATCGCTCCTGGCAGGCTCTAGGGCTCATAGGAGATGCCAGGGATCAAACCCAGGTCAGCTGAGTGCAAGGCAAATGCCCTTCCTGCTGTGCTATCTTTCTGGCCCCTAAAATGGGGTTTTTTAGAAAGAGTAAGGAACTTTCAGGAAGGGGAATTCCCAGACTGAACCCTCAAACCCCAGAATTTCCCAACCTCAACTCCTCCATTCTTTTGTCCTACAGACCTCTCAAGACCCAGGGGTCACCCCAATTCCATGAGGAGGATGCCAAGGACCCCCTCCTCCTGTCCTGGTTGGGGGTGAGGGGCTCCTACCTCCTTCCTAGCAGTTTCGAGGGATAGGACTCTCCAGGCCAGGGTCCCACTTCACACTCTATTGTGAGCAGTTTCTACCTACAGAGAAGGAGAAAGAAGAGGAGGAGGAGGAGGAGGATGAAGAGGACAATGAGGAAAGGAAAGAGCAAGTCTCTATACCACCCCAGAAATCCTCTAAGGCCAGGGCTCCTGTGGATGCAAAAGACAAACGACCCCAAAGGCAGAGGGGTAGGTGCCTCAAGGACCAGCCTTCCCAGAGAGCCCAGAGAGCTCCTTGTTCCAAGTAATTGGCCTGGCAGAATGTTCCCAGGCCTAGCTGGAAGGTTGCTGCCCCAGATAGTCCCAGAGGGACAAAAATCAACATGTATGACCTGTTCCCAGCTAGCCAAGGTGCCTCTCAGAAGGTAGGAAGTTTTGATTTCACTGTGATGTGTTAGCTATTTTGTTGGTTGCTTTTTTGTTTGTTTGTTTGGTTTTGGTTTGGGGGCCACACCCAGCAGTGCTCAGAGGTTACTCCTGGCTATACACTCAGAAAATGGCTCCTGGTAGGCTCGGGGGAGCATATGGGACACTGGGATTCGAACCAACCACCTTTGGTCCTGGATCGGCTGCTTGCAAGGCAAACACCCTACCACTATGTTATCTCTTCGGCCCCTTGGTTGGTTTGTTTTAATTCCATTTGGGCTGGAAAGATAGTACAGCAAGTATGGTACTTGCCTTGCATGTGGCTGACCCCAGTTTGATCTCCAGCATCCCTTACATCACTCCTGATCACTGCCAGGAGCGATCATTAGACACTAAGCCAGGAGTAAAACCTGAGTACAGACAAGAGTGATCTCTGAGCACTGAGCCAGGAGGAGTAAGGTCTGAGCACAGCTTGTAAGTGTAACCTATAAGATGAAAACAAATAAATATAAATTGTTCTAAATTTTTTTTTTTTTTTGGTTTTGGGCCACACCCGGTGATGCTCAGGGGTTACTCCTGCTGTCTGCTCAGAAATAGCTCTTGGCAGGCACGGGGGACCATATGGGACACCAGGATTCGAACCAACCACCTTTGGTCCTGGATCGGCTGCTTGCAAGGCAAACGCCGCTGTGCTATCTCTCCGGGCCCAATTGTTCTAAATTTTATAAACACATCAAAGAGATTACAAAAAAAAGTCAAGAATAAGCAACTGAGGGGCCGGGGAGATAGCACACCAATAGGGCGTTTGCCTTGCATGCAGAAGGACAGTGGTTCGAATCCTGGCATCCCATATGGTCCCCAGAGCCTGCCGGGGGCGATTTCTAAGCATAGAGCCAGGAGTAGCCCCTGAGTGTGGCCGGATGTGACCCAAAAAAAAAAAAAAAGAATGAGCAACTGAGGTGATGGGCCCCACCTCCCATCAGGAGCTGCAGCCCTCTAATTTGGAAGAACTGGCCAAAGAGAAAATGGAAGCTGGGGTTCCAAGGCATACACTCATGCACTCATTCATTCATTCATTCATACATTTATGTAATAACTGCTTATTTAAAGCTTGGAGCAATTCAGCCTTTTATGGACGCAGGGCTGATATGAGACAGGCAGAAGGTGAACCCTGGGATTGAGGTGGTGGGCTAGAAAGAAATACAGGTTCTTCTGTGTCTCCCATGCATTTCCAGGGGACCTGGGGAGCCCAGTCCCCCCACGGAAGCCTCTCCGTGTGAAGAAGAAGGAGGCGCCCGCAGAGGAAGGGACCAGGCTGAGACGGCTCAAGAAGAAGGGTGAGGGCTGGAGCCGGAATCGAGCAGGTAAAGCAAATGCTTACATCCAACCTAGTTTGTTCCCCAGTACCCCATACAGTCCCCTGAGCCCCACCAGGAGTGATCCCTGAGTGCAGAGGCAGGAATATTCCTGGAGCACCACAGGGCATGGTGCCAACCTCCCATTTCCCTCTCCCCCTGAAAAAAAAAGAAAGATGAGCCTGGTCTCATGGGGAACAGGGGATTCTGAAGGGTTTTTGGGTTGGGTGGCAATCCCTTCACATCGGCACGTGCACACATTCAGGTTCCGGAGAAGCTGAGGAGGGCCCCTTGGTAAGCCCCCCCACAGAGAAGAAGATTCCTACCTCCTTGTTTCTTGTTGGGGGAGACAACACAGTCCCTGAGAAAGCTTTGAAGAAGAAAGGTGGGTGCACTGGCCAGACATCGCAGCTTCCTTGGGACTCTGCTAACAACTTGGGGTGACCCCTGGGCATTGTGGAGCATGGGTGTTGGTTGCATTTGAAAGACCTTGAAAGTGCTTCATCAGGATAAGGGTTTAACTGACTTACTTGTCCCTCTTCTCCGCTCAGGCACTCCCAAAGGCTCGAAAGCAGAGAAGACGGAGGACGAGGATGAGGATGAAAAGGGAGAGGTAGCATCCTTGGGGACCAAGAACAGCAACCAGAAGGGCCACACAAAAGGAAGAGGCAAAAAGGTCCGAATCCCACAAGGAGGGAGGGCTGGGGTTACCAGCAGGAGCAGCATAGGGCCCTTGGCCCTGGGGGAACTGAATTATGGGACCTCAGGAGTTGGGGTCCAAGCCATTCACTGGGGGTTAGAATCTGGCCACAGTATCTGAGAACTAAGAGCAGTGTTGGGGCCAGAGAATGGTTTTGTTGGCTGAGCACATACATATTTTGCATATGGGAGTTTGGGGTTCAATTGCTGATATCACTTATTCCCCTGAGCATCTCCATGAGGGACCCATGAACTAGGAATAGCCCCTGAGAACCAATAAGTGTGCCCCAACCCCTCAACAAACCAAACCAAACCAAAGGGCCTGCGCTAGTGAGCACTAAAGCAGGAGTACAGGGAGAGTCAATTCCCTGAAGACCCAGAATTGGGGTGCAATTGAGTCATAGACATTGTGGAGGTGGCAGGGGGTAAGTGGACTCACAGCCCCATGAGGCAATGCATGGGGGCCCAGGCAGCAGTAGGCACATGGGCAGAAATTCCATCTGCTGCTCAGGGCCCAGTGCTCTCTGCTGTCCCTTCAGGCCTGCCTCACCTTCTCCTACCAAACTATCCAGCATCTAAAAGGTGTCTGGGCTGTGTCCATGCCCTCCTGAACTTCTCCCTGGGTACCCTGCATTTGGAAGAAGGGAGAAAAGGGGAGAGGGAGAACTACTGCAGAGTGAAGTCACGGCCGTCTTTCAGAGAGGCTCTGGGCAGAGAAACTGACTCAGGGGCCTGAAGCACTTGCCAGACAAGGCAAGGTGGTGAGTTCAAAGCCAGGGTGTTGACCTTGCATGAAGTTGACCTGGGCTCAATCCCAGCCTGCCAGGAGTGATTTCTGAGTGCAGAGCCAGGAGTAATTCCTGAGCACCGCCACTGCTGGGTGTGACAAAAAAAAGAAATGAAATGAAAAGACCGGAGAGATAGCATGGAGATAGGGCATTTGCCTTACATGCAGCTAATTTGAACAGATGGTGATTTGTATCCCTATGGTCCCCCAAGCCTGCCAGGAGAGACTTCTGAGCGCAGAACCAGGAGTGACTCAAAAACAAAAAACGGGGGGGGGGGGGGAGGGAGAAAGAAAGAAAGAAAGAAAGGAAGGAAGGAAGGAAGGAAGGAAGGAAGGAAGGAAGGAAGGAAGGAAGGAAGGAAGGAAGGAAGGAAGGAAGGAAGGAAGGAAGGAAGAAAGAAAGAAAGAAAGAAAGAAAGAAAGAAAGAAAGAAAGAAAGAAAGAAAGAAAGAAAGAAAGAAAAGAAAGAAAGAAAGAAAGAAAGAAAGAAAGAAAGAAAGAAAGAAAGAAAGAAAGAAAGAAAGAAAGAAAGAAAAGAGAAAGAAAACAGAGAAAGAGGAAGAAGGAGGGAAGGAAAGAAAAAGAAAGAGAAAAAAGAGAAAGAGAAAAGGCTAGAGTGATAGTATAGCAGGTGAGATGCTTCCTGGAAAGAGAAGGAAGGAGAGAGAGGGAGAGAGAGTGGAGGAGTGAGGGGAGAGGCAGGCTTCTGGCAGTAGCAACTCAATGCAGGCAAGATCCAGCCGTAGCTCTCCAGGTTTATTGCTCCGCTCAGGAAGGGTCAGGTCTTGGGCTGATTTTCATCACCCAGATCAGCAGATAGAAAGATGCATCAGCTGAAGGCTGGGTTTCTTATCTCCCAGCACCGCATCAGTCCTCCAGCTGAAGAAACCTTTGCAGTCACCTTCCCTCCCTCACCTCACATTCCAGGTGGAATCTTGCGCTCCCCAAGCTTCCTCCAGAGAGGCTCTCTCAGGCAGGCCCCGAGATAAGGCCTCCTCCCACCACCAGCCTGGCCTCACACTGGGGCAAAGGTGACCTTGGCCAAAAAGGCCAACCCTGGTGCCTGGGGCTGCTCCAGGTACCAGTTCTTTCTCAAGGACTTAGTGCCTCCCTTCTCTGCCCCTGCTGGGCAAGCTGGACTTAGACTCTCAGAGACAGAGTACAGGAGGGTAAAGGCCCCTCAGGTTTTGAAAACAGGGGCCACTGTGAGCCCACAGGTCAGTTCAGGGTATCCCAGGGGCTAGTTCAAGCAAATCATTTGTTTAGCTTCTGCTTCATTTACTGCCTTACCTAGGCTTTGAGGTAAACATGACATCTTAAAACACTGGCATCTAGAAACAGTGACTTCCAGGCAGTGACAGAGAGGGGAGACTTTATGGGGGCTACAGCCCTGGTTCAATCCTTTCAGCATCACACATGGTCTCCTGAGCTGCATTGGGGGTCAGTCTTGAACACAGGGCCAGGAATAGCATCACAGAATGTGGCCCCAAACCCCTGCCCAGAAAGGAGTTTCGTTTTGCTTTAATTTATTACTTCTTTATTTTTTTTTCTTTTTCTTTTTCTTTTTTGTTTGGCAGGGGGGAGCACACCCGGAGGTGCTCAGGGGTTACTCCTGGCTGTCTGCTCAGAAATAGCTCCTGGCAGGCATGGGGGACCATATGGGACACAGGGATTCGAACCAACCACCTTTGGTCCTGGATCGGCTGCTTGCAAGGCAAACGCCGCTGTGCTATCTCCCCAAGCCCCTTTTTCTTTTTTTCTTAATGGTTTTTGGGTCACACCCGGCGGCACTCAGGGGTTACTCCTGGCTCTATGCTCAGAAATCGCTCCTGGGGGGCCAGAGAGATAGCATGGAGGTAAGGCGTTTGCCTTTCATGCAGGAGGTCATTGGTTGGAATCCCGGCGTTCCATATGGTCCCCTGTGCCTGTCAGGAGCAATTTCTGAGCTTGGAGCCAGGATTAACCCCTGAGCATTGACTGGTGTGACCCAAAAACCACAAAAAGAAAGAAAGAAAGAAAGAAAGAAAGAAAGAAAGAAAGAAAGAAAGAAAGAAAGAAAGAAAGAAAGAAAGAAAGAAAGAAAGAAAGAAAGAAAGAAAGAAGAAAGAAAGAAAGAAAGAAAGAAAGAAAGAAAGAAAGAGAGAGAGAGAGAGAGAGAGAGAGAGAGAGAAGAAGAAAGAAAGAAAGAAAGAAAGAAAGAAAGAAAGAAAGAAAGAAAGAAAGAAAGAAAGAAAGAAAGAAAGAAAGAAAGAAAGAAAGAAAGAAAGAAAGAAAGAAAGAGAGAGAGAGAGAAAGAGAGAAAGAGAGAAAGAGAGAAAGAGAGAATGAAAGAGAGAAAGAGGGGCTGGAGAGATAGCATGGCGGTAAGGCATTTGCCTTTCATGCAGAAGGATGGTGGTTCGAATCCCGACATCCCATATGGTCCCCTGTGCCTGCCAAGGGCAACTTTTGAGCATAGAGCCAAGAGTAATCCCTGAGCACTGCCAAGTGTGACCCAAAATCCAAAAAAAAAAGAAGGAAGGAAGGAAGGTAGGAAGGAAGGGAGGGAGGGAGGGAGGGAGGGAGGGAGGGAGGGAGGGAGGGAGGGAGGGAGGGAGGGAGGGAGGGAGGGAGGGAGGGAAGAAGAAAGGAAAGAAGGGAGGAAGGAAGGAACCCAGAGCAGACGTCTGTGGCATTTAAGAAAAATAAAAAAGGGGGGCCCAGAGAGGTGGCACTAGAGGTAAGGTGTCTGCCTTGCAAGCGCTAGCCAAGGAAGGACCGAGGTTCGATCCCCCCTGGCGTCCCATATGGCCCCCCAAGCCAGGGGCAATTTCTGAGTGCTAAGCCAGGAGTAACCCCTGAGCATCAAAGGGGTGTGGCCCCAAAATACCAAAAAAAAAAAAAAGAAAAAAAAAGAGGGACCAGAGAGATAGCACAGCGGTTCAAATCCTGGATCCTATATGGACCCCCGAGCCTGAGTAACCCTTGAGTGCAGCTAGGTGTAACCCCCCAAAAAAAGAAAAAAAAGTAAAGACAGTATTGTAATAATACCCAGAGACAATAGAGATGAGGGTCAGAAGAACCAGTTCATGACATGAAGCTTACCACAAAGAGTGGTTGGTGCAGCTAGAGAAATAACTACACCAACAACTATCATGATAATGGGAGTGAGTGAGAGAAATAGAATGCCTGTCTCGAAGACAGGCAGGAGTAGGAGAGAAGGGAAATGAGGGGCATTGGTAGCGGGAAAGTTGCACTGGTGAAGGAGGGGTATACATTTTATGGCTTAAACCCTATTATAAACATGTTTGTAACCACAGTGCTTAAATAAAAAAATTATTATTTACAATAAAAAAGAAAGTAATCAGGGCCAGAGAGATAGCATGGAGGTAGTGTGTTTGCTTTGCATGCAGAAGGACGGTGGTTTGAATCCCAGCATCCCATATGATCCCCTGAGCCTGCCAGGAGTGATTTCTGAGCACAGAACCAGGAGTAATCCCTGAGCGCTGCTGGGTGTGATCCAACCCCCAACCCCAAAAAAGAAAGAAAACTAGACCAGGGACCAGAGGAATAGCAGAAAACAAAATAAAATTACTGAAGGCTGGCAGAATTGGCGACAGACATTCAGGACCACACCTGGTAGTTTACTGGAGGTGCTGGGGACTGAAACTGGGTAACTGTGCAAAGCCTGCCCACCCCACCTCCAAGCTATTTCTCTGGCCCCTATCATTATATTGTGGGAGGGGGTTTTGGGGGCCACACCCAATGGTGCTCAGAGGCTATTCCTGGCTCAGTACTGGAGATTACTTCTGACAGTACTCAAGCAACTATGTGGTGCAGGTTATTGCCTTCATGCCTGACTATATCTTGGTGGCCGCCTGCCATATTCTTTAGTCACAGCTCTAAGAGGTGGGAGAACAAATGTGTCACACAGGACATACAGACAGGAGACCGGAGGTTGGCTTCTGTCCTCACTAATTCTAACTCCCACTGTGCTCCAATGGCTGTTGGCAATGCTGAGTACTACAGAAGCAATTGAATACTCCTGTCTCACCTCAGCCCAGCCTGAGGGAGCTTCCACATGTGGAAAGATCTTTCTTAAGGCCCTAGCTTGGGGCTGGAGAGATAGCACAGCTGGGAGGGTGTTTGCCTTGCATGCAGCAGATTCAGGATGGACATCCCATACAGTCCTCCATGCCTGCCAGGAATGATTTCTGAGTATAGAGCCAGGAGTAGCCCCTGAGCACCGCTGAATGTGACCCAAAAACCAAAAACCAAACACCTAACAGGAGACTGAGCACCATTCAAATCCCAGCCCTGCTTGAACCTCCGCTGTTTATCTATAAAGTGGGGTCATCTCCTCACTTTTTTTTGTTTGGTTTTGGGTCCCACCCGGCGGCGCTCAGGGGTTACTCCTGGCTTTGTGCTCAGAATTTGCTCCTGGCAGGCTCAAGGGATCATATGGGATGCTGGGATTCGAATTACCATCCGTCCTGGATCAGCTGCTTGCAAGGCAAACACCCTACCACTATGCTATCTCTCTGGCCCCGTCTCTCACTTTTTACCGATATAGGATTGATAGAGATTCAAGTGAGTTACCTTTAAAAAGTACTTAGAGGGGTCAGAGTGATAGCACAGCAGTAGGGCATTTGCCTTGCATGCAGCTGACCCAGGACAGACCTGGGTTTGATTCTTGGCATCCCATATGGTCCCCCAAGCCAGGAGCGATTTCTGAGCATATAACCAGGAGTAACCCCTGAGTGTCACCAGGTGTGGCCCAAAAACCAAATAAAATAAAATAAAATAAAATAAAATAAAAAGTACTTAGAACTTGGGGCTTGCATACTATTGACATGGGTTTGGTCCCTGGCACCACATATGGTCCCTCCAGAACCACTAGAAGGCCCTGAACAGGAGTAGGCCCTGAACACTGGCAGATGCGAGGGAGGGAAGGAGGGTGGAAGGGTGGAAGGGAGGGAGAGAGGGAGGAAGGGAGGAAGGGAGGAAGGAAGGAAGGAAGGAAGGAAGGAAGGAAGGAAGGAAGGAAGGAAGGAAGGAAGGAAGGAAGGAAGGAAGGAAGGAAGGAAGGAAGGAAGGAAGGAAGGAAGGAAGGAAGGAAGGAAGGAAGGAAGGAAGGAAGGAAGGAAAAACTGTGTCACTGTGTGCTAAAAACTTAACCAACACAAGTTAGAGATGTGGCCCAGGCAAGGCCCTGGGTTTGAGCCTGCCAACTTGTCATCCTGAGCACCCTGAGCCTGCACAACCAAACCAAAGGCGGGACAGGATGCAGGAAATAAAGTTCGATCCTGGTGTCTGGTTCTGAAACCTGGACACTTCCCTAGACTAAACAGAACAATAATCAAGGGCAAAGCTCCCCAGAGCCTCCTTGCAGAGCACGCAGGCTGTCCCACACCCTAACTCACCTCTCTCCTCCCACAGAAAGCGGTGAGCTGTCCGGGTACACCATCCATGGCCCAGCATCGGACCCAGGGGGCAGGGGAGCTGGTGAGTGGGCTCACGCTCCCTCTGCCCCCCAGAAGGAGGAGAGAGCCCCGTCCCCCCCAGTGGAAGTGGATGAGCCCCGGGAGTTCGTGTTGCGACCTGCCCCACAGGACCGAACTGTGCGCTGCCGGCTGACCCGGGACAAGAAGGGCATGGACCGAGGGCTGTACCCCACCTACTTCCTGCACCTGGACTCGGAGAAGAAGGTGGGAAGGGGGGTACTTTCAGGCCAAGGGTGGGAAGACTTTGGGCCGGGGACCCTCTTTCCATCCACCCTCTCACCATAACTGCCCTCTCCAGGTGTTCCTCTTGGCCAGCAGGAAACGTAAACGGAGCAAGACAGCAAATTATCTCATCTCCAGGGATCCCACCAACCTGTCCCGCAGTGGGGATGACTTCGTGGGCAAGTTGAGGTACCAGGGTCCTATTAAAAGGGTTCGGGATGGGCAGAGTGATGGCACAGCGGTAGGGTGTTTGCTTTACACTCTGCCAACCTGGACAGACCCAGGTTCAATTCCTGGCATCCCTTATGGTCCCCAAGCCTGCTAGGAGTGATTTCTGAGCACAGAGCCAGAAGTGACCCCTGAGAGCCACGAGGTGTGGCCCAGTAATCAAAATAAATAATTAAATAAATGTTTAATAAATAAATAAATAAAAGAGTTCAGGGAGTCTGGGACAGGATGAGACCCAGCCATCCTCCCTTCAATTCTCCCTACCTTCCCTTCTTTCCTTCCAACCTTCATTCCCTCCTTCCTTCTTTTCCTCCTTCTTCCCTTCCTTTCTTCCTTCCTTCTTGGTTTTGGGGCCATACCTGGTGTTTCTCAGGGGTCCCAGAGATGCTGGAAGACCATGAGGTCACAGGGGTAGGAGTCTGGCCTCATGCCTATACTGCAGTCCCTTGCACTATCCCTCCAGGTTTTTTTTTTTTTTGGGGGGGGGGAGAAGTGACACCTGGCAGCGCTCAGGGGTTACTCCTGGCTCTATGCTCAGAAATCGCTCCTGGCAGGCTCAGGGGACCATATGGGATGCCAGGATTCGAACCACCGTCCTTCTACATGCAAGGCAAATGCCTTACCGCCATGCTATTTCTCTGGCCCTGAGATCCAGCATTTTAAAAGACCTCTGCAGGACCAGAGAGAGAGTGCAGTGGGCAGGACATTGGCCTTGCACATAACTGCCCTGAGTTTTATCTCTGGTACACCCATATGATTCACTGATTTCCCACCAGGAGTAAGCCCTGAGCACCACCAGGTGTGGCCCCCAAACCAAGAAGTATAAAAATTAATTTTAGGGGCCGAAGAGATAGCATGGAGGTAAGGCGTTTGCCTTTCATGCAGGAGGTCATCGGTTCGAATCCTGGCGCCCCATATGGTCCCCTATGCCTGCCAGGAGCAATTTCTGAGCCTGGAGCCAGAAATAACCCCTGAGCACTGCCAGGTGTGACCCAAAAACCACACAAAAAATTATTTTTAAAATAAAATAATATAATACCGGGGCCGGAGAGATAGCATGGAGGTAAGGCATTTGCCTTTCATGCAGGAGGTCATCAGTTGGAATCCCGGCATCCCATATGGTCCCCCATGCCTGCCAGGAGCAATTTCTGAGCCTGGGTCCAGGAGTAACCCCTGAGCACTGCCGGGTGTGAACCAGAAACCACACACCAAAAAAATATAATAATATAATACCAATGTCTAGTGGCAGTTCTTAGATACCCTCACCTCATCTGCTGTTCAGATGCTTGGTGGGGAGTAAGTTCAGAGTAGAGGAGTGGAACCCCTCAGCCCACCCTCACCTCCACTTGCAGGTCCAACCTCCTGGGAAACCGATTCACGGTCTTTGACAACGGGCAGAACCCGCACCGCAGGGCCAGCAGCGCTGATGTGGGCAGCTTGCGGCAGGAGCTGGCCGCCGTGATCTATGTGAGGACCTCGTCTTCCCGAGTCCCATCTCCCCTACACCTCACTTCCCCCCTGAACCTCATTTCCTCCTGGCTTCATTTTACCCCTGATCTCCACTTCACCTGAACTCCACCTGTCCCCTGAACCCCATTTCCCCTTGCACTTTACCTGTCCCCCTATGCCACATCTCTCCCCCCTATACCTCACCTTCCACATGAACCCCATTTCTCTCTGAGCCTCACCTGTCCCCCTGAACCCCATCTGCCCTCTGCCAAGTCCTGCTTCACTGGATTTTCCCTCCTAGGAAACCAACGTACTAGGCTTCCGGGGTCCCCGGCGCATGACCATCATCATCCCTGGCATGAACACAGACAATGAGAGGGTCCCCATCCGACCCCGAAATGTGAGTCCTGCCCCCCCTGGACACCTCTTCCCTGGGGTCCTGTTTCCCCATGTCTCACATCAAAGGGATGCAATTTATTCATCATGTTGGCTTGTAGCTGCATTCTAGCAAATTGGAATGAACTGGGGTAAGTGATACCAAATCCACGCAAACAAGAACATTTTTGGATTTGAGTGGTGTTTATTCTTGTTTGGATTTTGTTTTGTTTTAATTTTATATTTTATTTATTTTGGTGTTTGAGCCACACCCAGTGACACTCAGGGGTTACTTCTGGCTCTGTGCTCAGAAATTGCTCTTGGCAGGCTCGAAGGACCATATGGAATGATGGAAATCAAACCCGGGTTCGTCCCAGATCGGCCCCGTGCAAGGCAAACAAACATCCTACTGCTGTGCTATTGCTCCAGTCCCTGGTTTGTTTTGTCTTTGGCCACACTTGGTGGTGCTCAGGGATCATTCTGTGCTCAGAAATCACTGCTGGTGGGGCTCAGGTGACAATACAAGATGCTAAGGATCAAATTCTCAAACATGTCAGCTGCTTGCAAGGCAAGCACCTTAACCACTGTACTATCGCTTTGGCTCTCTTTTGGAGGGTTTTGTTGTTGTTGGTTGGTTGGTTTTTGGGTCTTACACAGTGATGGTCAGGGTTT
This sequence comes from Suncus etruscus, assembly GCF_024139225.1. Lineage (NCBI taxonomy): Eukaryota > Metazoa > Chordata > Mammalia > Eulipotyphla > Soricidae > Suncus > Suncus etruscus. The sequence goes on along the minus strand of NC_064865.1, from coordinate 39,651,580 downwards.
ACTGACTCTATATACTCCTAAAGGTGTATAGGGGACATATTCCCATATGCTGGGGATTGAACCTGGGTTGGCTGCATGTATGGAAAGCATCCTACATTGTGCAATCACTCCAGCCCATCTTTTAGAGTTAAGAGGTGTCGTTTGTTTGTTTTACATCAAATCATCCATTCATATATTCATTCAACACACTCATAGGAAGACAGTAAGATATCAGCATTCATAAAGATGTGTAATGTGTCTTCATGCAGCAAAACAACAAATTAGGGCTGGAGACAGAATTAGAGCTAAGGCCTTACTCACAGCTGACTCTGGCTTGATCTCCAGCACTGCATTACGTCTCCCAAGCACCTCCAGGAGTAACCCCTAAGCACTGCCAGTTGCGTCCCAAAACCCCCCAAAATAAATTATGCAGTAAGAGGAGGGGAAGTGGGGCCGGGCAGTGGCGCTAGAGGTAAGGTGCCTGCCTTGCCTGCGCTAGCCTTGGATGGACCTCGGTTCGATCCCCCGGCGTCCCATATGGTCCCCCAAGCCAGGAGCGACTTCTGAGCGCATAGCCAGGAGTAACCCCTGAGCGTCACCGGGTGTGGCCCAAAAACCAAAAAAAAAAAAAAAAAAAAAAAAGAGGAGGGAAAGTGGAGTCAGGGTGTAGCTCAGTGATAGAACACATAGAGAAGGTGTTGGGTTCCATTGGGTTCCAGCCAAAACAAAGGGATTAAAAGGGGGAAGTGCAAGGAGGGGGAAAAGTCTCATACTAGAAGGGACTTTAGGTTTTGGGTTTTTTTTTTTGTTTTTGTTTTGTTTTGTTTTGGGGTCACACCTGGCAGCGCTCACTCAGGGGTTCCTCCTGGCTCTATGCTCAGAAATTGCTCCTGGCAGGATCAGGGTACCATATGGAATGCCAAGATTCGAACCATCCTTCTGCATGCAAGGCAAAATTCTACCTCCATGCTATCTCTCCAGCCCCGGGACTTTAGGTTTTTTGGAGATGTTTTGTATTTTGAGGGGCTACATAAAGCAGTTCTCAGAGTTTACTTCTGGCTTTCTCCTCAAGGATCACTCCTGAGTGACAGGGGATTGAACCCAGGTTGGTTGTGTGTTAGGCTGTATTTTCTTTCCAGCCTATATCTCCCTATACTGGGAGATAGATATGTGTGTGTGTCTGTGTTTTTTTGTGTGTAGGCATGTGCGCACACATGCTCCTGCAAATGTGAATTATAAATGTACTGGTTAGAACGAGTTTCAATGTGGAGGTGAAACCTGAGCCTTCTTGAAGGTGAGAGGGAGCCTGCAGATATCTGGAGAAAGAGCATCAGGGCAGAGGGAAGAGCCTGTGCAAAGACCCTGGGGCATCAGGGTGAGACCGGTGGGCTAGAAGAGCCGCCCAAGGCTGGTGTGGTTAGAGGAGAAGAGATCAGAGGTGAGCAGAAGGGGAGAGAAGGCCTGTATAACTGGTTTTACTCAGAGAAACAGGAAGCCATGGAAGGGTTGGAGCAAAGGAGTGATATGATTTCACTTACATGTTACAAAGCAAAGATTTCCTGATGTCTGTGTTAGTGTGTGGAATAAAAGAGAGCGATATCCTTGGGAGAGCTGGCTGCCTTTAAGAACCAGTTCAAGGGTCCGGGCGGTGGCGCTAAAGGTAAGGTGCCTGCCTTGCCTGCGCTAGCCTTGGACGGACCGCGGTTCGATCCCCCGGCATCCCATATGGTCCCCCAAGCCAGGAGCAACTTCTGAGCACATAGCCAGGAGTAACCCCTGTGCATTACCGGGTGTGGCCCAAAAACCCAAAAAAAAAAAAAAAAAAGAACCAGTTCAAGGGGCCGGAGAGATAGCATGGAGGTAAGGCGTTTACCTTTCATGCAGAAGGTCATCGGTTCGAATCCCAGCGTCCCATATGGTCCCCCGCGCCTGCCAGGAGCAATTTCTGAGTACGGAGCCAGGAAAAACCCCTGAGCACTGCCGGGTGTGACCCAAAAACCACACACACACACACACACACACACAAAAGAACCAGTTCAAGGGTCGAAGAGATAGCACAGTGGGTAGGGCCTTACCTGCACACAAGCCTGGCTTCTATCTGCGGCATCCTTCATAAGGTTTCCCCAAACCCACCAGGAGTGATTTCTGAGTACTAAGCCAGGAGGAACCCTGAGCACAAACAAAAACAAAGAAATAAATTGTCCCGCACTCTGGTCCATAGCACCGCATGGCAGTGAGCCCAGAAGTCAAGCAACAAATGCCAGTGTGCCCATACTCACATTGGTGTCTCTGACCTCATGTGCAGTGAAGAAAATAGCCCTCATGTCAGTTGACGGTACATCCCTGCCTGCCAGGAAGTTCTGCTGTGTTCAGAAGCTTTGCCAACCTGCTGGGCACCAGCCACAGGAGGGCCCAGGCTGGAGAAACCTGCAGCTCTGAGGTTGTTCCTTCTTTGCCAGGGAGAAACACACAGACGAGGCCAGACGAGGCCTCTCTTGCAGGTTTGGGCTTGGTGAGAAGCAACCAGGGGCTCCCATTGTCTTCTCCCAGCTTATTCCATCCACAGTCATTTTTTTTTTTTTGGTTTTTGGGCCACACCCGGCGGTGCTCAGGGGTGACTCCTGGCTGTCTGCTCTGAAGTAGCTCCTGGCAGGCACGGGGGACCATATGGGACACCGGGATTCGAACCAACCACCTTTGGTCCTGGATCGGCTGCTTGCAAGGCAAATGCCGCTGTGCTATCTCTCCGGGCCCCATCCACAATCATTTACCATTGCCAGGGAAACAGTCCTGGGGCGGTTGGGGACATGCTGGGCATATCAGAGGCCTGGGTTCAATCCTTGGCATTGCCTGGTCACCTGAGAATGGCCAGGATTGACCCCCAAGCAGACTAGTCCCTGAGCATTGCCAGATGTGCCCGCCTACCCACCCCAAAAAAATACCCTAGGGGCCCGAAGAGATAGCACAGTGGCGTTTACCTTGCAAACAGCCGATCCAGGACCAAAGGTGGTTGGTTCGAATCCTGGTGTCCCATATGGTCCCCCGTGCCTGCCAGGAGCTATTTCTGAGCAGACAGCCAGGAGTAACCCCTGAGTACCGCCGGGTGTGACCCAAAAACCAAAAACCAAAAAAAAAAAATACCCTAAATAAATAAATATATAAAGACAGACAAGGAAGATCCAAAATCAACACAGCAGTTACCAGCAGTTGTTTATTGAATTCTGTGCCAGGAACTCATTAATCTAGAGAATGTGCCCATGGATTTATCAAATCCTCAGAGCACCCTGTTGAGAGGGAAACTGAGGCATGGCATCAATACTACAACACTCTCCCTTCACTTACCTAGTTATGTCCAGTGCAGTGGAGGGGGAGACGTGGGGAGAGCAATGTGTAGTGGAGGCTCAGAGCTGAAAACCTAAATCAGATGTGGGATCAGGAATTCTTTCTGGAGGACGTGACACTTGCTATATCCTGAATGTGAACAGGTGGCCAGGAGTTTCATGAAAGAAAATAGTGTATAATATTTATGTATATGTATATATGTATATACACACATATTTCAAAAGCACTCAAAGATAATGCTGGCTCCTTCCTGAAACAGTCTTCCAGGATGTTTTAGGCTTGTTGTACTTTTCCCCAGGCTCAGCTGAAAGCTCCCCGGACATCTTGGTATGTCTGCCAGTAAGGGCCTGGCCCAAAGGTTCTGGGGAAACCCAGGTCATAGAGCCCCAACTGCACACCCCACTCATGCTCCTTTGCACAGCAAAGTCCACAAGACCATGTTCTCTGAGATGCTGGGAATAAACACTGCCCTTGCAACAACCCAGCTCACACATGCGCCCCCCTAGATCCCCCCACAGCCCTGTGCTATTTCTCAAGCCCTCCCAGTCCAACCTCCTCTATTCCCCCTGGGCATGCAGGCTAGCGACGGGCTACTGGTTCGCTGGCAGAACAAGGCCCTGGAGAGCCTCATCGAGCTGCACAACAAACCGCCCGTCTGGAACGAAGACAGTGGCTCCTACACCCTCAACTTCCAAGGCCGCGTTACTCAGGCCTCGGTCAAGAACTTCCAGATCATCCATGCAGACAACCGTGAGTATCTGAGGGCCAGCAGTCATTCCTGGCCACCCACAAGACTGAGGCTCTCTCTCAGACCTTTCCCCACCACTTCTCCCTGCACCGTGGCTCTGTCTCAGTCTCTGTCTCTCTCACACACTCATTCACACATGCATTCGTACACATCATGCAAGCATGCATAATGCACACCTGCATACATATAGCATGTACAAATGTATCCACACATATGCCCACACACACATTGGCATGGAACTGTCCTTTCTCCCTGGAGCTGGCACATCCCAGCCAGCAGATCACTCTCCTCCAGGCCACTCACATTGTCCCAGGAGCCTCTGCTATGCCAAACAGAGGTCTCGGTGGCTCATAATTCTAGGTCTTTGTCCTAACACAGCCGGAACCCTGAGGTGGATAAGCTTTGTAGAAGAGAAAGTTAGTCTGCTGAAGGTTTTTTTTTGGGGGGGGGGGCCACACCTGGTGACGTTCAGGGGTTACTCCTGGCTATGTGCTCAGAAATTGCTCTTGGCTTGGGGGACCATATGGGACACCAGGGGATCAAACACGGTCCATCCTAGGTTAGCACATGCAAGGCAGATGCCTTACCACTTGCGCTAGAAATTCTGATTCCAGGCCGGAGAGGTGGCTCTAAACTCTAGAGGTAAGGCATATGTCTTGCAAGCACTAGCCTAGGACGGACCGTGGTTCAATCTTCCAGCATCCCATATGGTCCTCCCAAAGCCAGGGGCGATTTCTGAGCACATAACCAGGAGTAACCCCTGAGTGTCAAATGGGTGTGGCCCCCCAAAAAAAACCCTCCAAAATTCTGATTTCTCACAGCCCCCCCCAAAAAAAACCCTCCCCAAAATTCTGATTCCATAGAACAGCGAGTAAAAAATGCTTGCCTTGCAAGCAGCTGATCTGAGTTCGATATCGTGAGTGCAGAGCCAGGAGTAACCCCCGAGCAATGCCGCCAGGTGTGGCCCCAAAACAGAGCAAAACAAAAATTCTGGTTCAAGGTCTGCAAGCTAGAAGTCTGGTCTATTGTGGTCTTTTCGAAAGGACAAAGGCCAGTGCCCACAGGTTGGGAGCACAAGATGTACCAACTACAAAATTAAGTCCAAACAGGTCCCTGCTGCAATCCTGGGGGAGAAATCCCCACCTGGGTGAAAAAAAAAAATCAGGGGAAAAAAAGGTACCATCTCCCAAGGGGTCCAGGGAGTAAGTTCCCCACCCCATCCCCCAGCTCCCCTGTGCCATCCTTGAACTGTGTCCCCAGTGTCACCTGTCTCCGGGCAGTGGAAAACCGCTCTGCAGATCAAATTTCTTTCTGGTGGAGGCCGGACTGCTGAGGTTGGCCGTATTTTTAGCAACTTCCTGCCCTATGGATGCTGGGGGAGGTGTTGGCACTGGGGCAAGGCATCTGGACCAGATAGAGGGTGAAGTGTGGAGGGGACCCCCTGCACGCAGGCACGTGGCAGGCAATCGGGGGAGCCATTCAAGAGAGGGAATCTGGTACAGCCTAGCACTTTGCATGTGGCCTGCCGGGGTTCGAGCTGCAGGCGGCCCCTTAGATCCCAAGCACCCGGCCCAGAATAATCTCTGAGCACCTCCCAGCGTGGCTATGGAGAGGGGCCTTGGAGTCTGGGGGCGCGGGCAACAGGGACTCCTAAGATCAAAGCGCTTCAGAGTGGCCTGGCATAGGCAGGATTAGCAGACTGGGGGAGATGCAGCGCAGGCAGGTTCCTAAGCTTAGGCGGGGGATTGTCTGCTGAGCTCCGAGCAGCAGCAGGAGGTGAGACGGGGCCCTGCCCTCCGGGGCTGACCGTGAGGTAGACAAAAGGTGCCCGGGGCCAGCCTGGAGGGGGGGCCTTGGGGGCGGGCGGGGACTGGGTACGGCTTAGAAGGTGCCTGGTAGGCTAGTGGAGGAGGAGGGCTTCTCCCCGACAAGGTTAAGGCTGGCAGCAGCCGTCCCACCCGGCCCGTCTCTGTCCGCAGCGGACTACATCGTGCTGCAGTTTGGCCGCGTGGCCGAGGACGCCTTCACGCTGGACTACCGCTACCCGCTGTGCGCGCTGCAGGCCTTCGCCATCGCCCTGTCCAGCTTCGACGGGAAACTGGCCTGCGAGTGACCCAGCAGCGTCCGCCGAGCCCGCCCAGGGCCCAGATTCGGGGCGCAGGAGAAGCTCCGGGGCCAAGATATTGGGGCGCTGTAGAAGCCCCCGGGCCCAGATTCGGGTAGATTTAGAAGCCCAAGGGTCAAGATTCTGGGGCTCTGTAGAAGCCCCAGGTACAAGATTCAGGGGCGCTGTAGAAACCCCAGCACCAAGATTTGGGGGCGCTTTAGAAACCCTGGGAGCAAGATTCGGGGAGCTTTAGAAGCCCCAGGGCCAAGATTCAGGGGCGCTTTAGGAGCCCTAGAGCCGAGATTCTGGGGTGCTGTAGAAACCTCAGGATCAAGATTTGGGGGGCCCTTTAGAAACTCCAGAACCAAGATTTTGGGACGACATAGAAGCCCCGGGGCCCAGATTCGGGGGCGCTGTAGAAGCTCTAGAGCCAAGATTCTGGGGTGCTGTAGAACCTCAGAACCAAGATTCTAGGGCGCTTTAGAAACCCTAGAGCCAAGATATGGGGGCGCTGTAGAAGGCCCAGGACCAAGATTATGGGGCGTTTTAGAAACCCCGGGACCAAGATTCGGGGATGCTTTAGAAGCTCGGGGCCAAGATTTTGGGGCACTGTAGAAACCCTAGAACCAAGGGTCAAGATTTGGGGGCGCTATAGAAGCCCCAGGGCCAAGATTCAGGGACGCTATAGGAGCCTTAGGGCTAAGATTTGGGGGCACTTTAGAAACCCCAGGACCAAGATTCTGGGGTGCTCTAGAAATCTCAGGGCCAAGATTCAGGGGAGCTGTAGAAACCCCAGGACCAAGATTCGGGAGCCCTGTAAAAGCCCCAAGACCAAGATTCTGGGGCGCTTTCGAAAATCCCAGGGCCAAAATTTGGGGGCGCTATAGAAGCTCCAGGGCCAAGATTCTGGGGGGCACTCTCGAAGCCCTAGGGCTAAGATTTGGGGGCGCTTTGCAAGAAGTGCCCGCAGCCGAGGCTGAAAACCGCCCCACACGATCTTGGGGTGCCCTCCCCTCCTCCATCCCCATCCCGCCGCCCGCGGCCCAGGCAGGGGAGGAGCCCCGACGGCCGGGCCCGGGGGCCGGCGATGAGGAACATCTGGAGCCGCAGCCGCACATCTGGTCCCGGGGCTGGTCCGCGCGGCCCCGCCCGCCCCGCACCCCGCCACTTCCTGCCGGGAGCCGCGGGCAGAGTCGCCTTCAACCCTGGGGGTTCGGGCGCCCCGGGGGGCTAATAAAGCCGCGTCTCCTCGCGGGCCGGCCCGGGCGCAGCCTCGAGTGGTCCTTAAGCGCTTGCGGGGGGGAAAGGGGGGCGCCCAGGGAACGCCCCAAATCCCCTCAACCCTGGCCGAGCGCCCCTCCCGGGTCCTACCGAAACTCGGCGGGGTTCGCCGGGCCCAGTCGCCCCCCGCCCCGGACGGGGGCCCCCCGGAGGTCGGGGAAGAGAGGGGGAAGAAATCCGAGAAACAAGCCGCTCGGGGAGAACCAGACAAACCGGGTTCGGGCTGGCTGGGCGGGCGCCGCCGCCAGGGCGGGGCTGGCCGGGCCGGGCCTGGGCCCCCGGGAATTGGGGGGCAGGCGGGCGGGCAGTGGGAGTTGTTGGGGTGCACGTCGGGGACCCCCTAGGCAGGAGCACTGAGGTTCTGGGGGGCGCACCCCGGGGACGCCGCCCCCTCCGGAGTCCCGGCCCGACCTGGCCCGAACCGAACTGGACCAAGCCGAACCGGGCCGAATTGGAGTGGACCGAACTGGACCGAACCGAACCGAATTGGACCGGACAGAACCGAGCCGGACTGAATTGGACCGGACAGAACCGAACTGGACTGAACCGGACCGGACCGAATTGAACCGGACAGAACCGAACCGGACTGAATTGGACCGAACCGAACTGGACCGAATAGAACCGGACCGAATAGAACCGGACCGAACAGAACCAAACCGGACTGAATTGGACCGGACAGAACTGGACCGAACCGAACCGAACAGAACAGAACAGAACCGAACTGGACCGAACAGAACCGGACCGGACCGAATTGGACCGGACAGAACCGAACCGGACAGAACTGGACCGAACCGAACCGGGTCCAATTGGGCCGAACCGGACCGAACCGAGCCCTCAAATTCCCCCGGGGAAGGGCGCGGCGTGCAAGGGTCGCCCCAGCTCGCCGCGCCGCGCCTCAACGCGCAATTCGGGGTCCCCGGGCCCCGGGAGCCGCGCTTGGGGGCGGTCCCGCACGGCACGGTTCGGCCCGGCCCAGCCCCGCCCCGGCCCCGGCCGGTGCCCGCCCCCCGGGGCGCCCCGCCCCGGCCCGGCCCGCAGGCCCCGCAGCCCCCACCCGCGCCGGCTGCTCCACACAAACTTTCCGTCCCGCTCGCGCCGGCCCTCCTCCGCGCCCCGCGCCGCCCGCTCGGCTCCCCGCTCCGCTCCGCTCCGGCCCGGCTCGGCTCGGCTCATTCCACGCATTCCGGCCCGGCCCGGCCCCTCCTCTCCCCGCGACCCCCCTGCCCGGCTCCCTCGGGCCCGGCCCGGCCCGAGCGCCCCCCCTCGAGTTCCGACCAGGTAAGCCGGATCGCCCGACGCTGTCCCGGAGGAGGAGAGGGAGGCCCGTCCGGACAGTGCGGGGCACCCCAGGAGGCGACGAGGGGCTGGGTCTCCCCCAACCCACCCCACCCCACCCCGGCTATTGTCCAGCCTGAGCCCCGGATCTGGGTGCCGGGAAGTTTCGGGCAAAAGGGGGGCACCCTCTCCGGGAAGCCCCGCCCCTCCTCGCACCCCTTTTTCCCCCAGCCTGGGCCAGCAGTCGTTGGGGTGGCGGGAGGTCTCGGGGATTGGGCCCTGGGGTCCCCGTCGCCTGCCCCGCAGGGGGAGTCTGGTTGGGGAGCAGCCGCACGATTGGGAGGGAAAAGTTGGGGGTCCCCTATCAGCCTGGAACTACTAGCTCGCTCGCACCCCAAGCAGGCCAGTGAGTCCCGGGGCCCCGCCGCCCTTTGGACTCTTCCCGGCTCTGCCGAGCCGAGCCCGCCCGGCCGGCCCCGGCTCGGTGCAGGCCTCGGCCCGGCCTCTGCGCCCAGGCCGGCCCGCGCGGTGCCCGCCACGGCCACGGCGGCATCCGATTGTGTAGGAGACTGGAGGGACAGTGTTGGGGACAGGGCTGGGCACCCTTGGGGCATGAACCACCCACCACCACTGAGAATCTGAACCAGGAATGGGTCCCCGGGAGTGGAATCCAGGAGCTCCCAGCCTGGCTCTGAAAAGGGCTGGATTTTGGGGCCTTGGCGCCTGTCACTGGCTCCAGAGCTTGTTGAGACTTTTGAGGGTTTGGAGAAGGCTTGTACACACTCACACACACACTTCCATGCCCTTCATGCGTACCTCTTGGGCCAGGGCGATGTCACGGAGACCCCGCTTTTGTCATCTTTCCAAGATGAGAGGCCCTGATCCTTTAGGCAGAGGACTGGGGTCTTTGGACACCCCTCCATGTCTTCCCCTCTCTAGTTAGAGGCAGACAGAACCTGGTCAGGCCTGGACTTGCAGCCCCGGGTTGGGGGCCGGACATGGCTCGGAGGGGCTCTGTGTGTGTCTCCTGTGACCTGGTTCTGTGTAGACATGTCCCACCCCAGGGCAGGGGGGGCTGGGCGCTGTCCTGGCTGGTATGCTCAGAGCAGCCTGGGGCAAGGAGGGAAATCCACAGTTCCCCCCCAAATGGTGAAGATCCTGGGAGCCCCGTTTCTCATACACATCCCCATGGCCCCCCTCAGTTGGTCCTGAACGTGGTCCTGTGGGCTTCTGCTTGTGTGTGGGGAGTGGAAGCTAAGGGATCTTTGAGCACTGGGATGAGGATGACTTTGGAGGGGCTCCCTGGAGTCCCCTCATTGGAGCAAGGAACCACTGGGAAGTGGGCCTCAGGGCCTTCCCCTACCCCGCAGGGAGGGAGCAGTCATTAATGCTAATTAAACTCATTTGGACTGGGATGGTCAGTGGTTGGCAGGAGACAGGGTGTGTTTTGTGTGTGCATCTACACATGTGTTTGCGTGTGCGTATGAGTGTGCTCCAGGGGTGGACACGAGATTCGCCAGTGTGTGTTCAAACATGCATGTGATGTGATGTTGGTGCCTGCTTAGGCCTATGTGAGTGCACACTGCCTTGTGTTTATGTGGCTGACGAGAGAGAAATATGTGTGGTATACAAATGTGTGTGATGTGTGTGTGTGTGTGTGTGTGTGTGTGTGTTGTTGTTGTTGTTGAGTCTGCAGCCCTGGACTGTTTTGCCAACTGGGGAAATGTCAAAGCCAGAAGGAAACTTCTCCAAAGAAGAGTTCAGCTCATTAGCCCTGTGACTTCCCACTGGGCCGTCAACCAGTGGTGTCCTATTGACCAGTCTCCTTGTCCCCTTTTAATCTCCCTGGGCCCCTCCCGGGGTCTCTATCACTGTCAGCTTTCCTCCTGTTCTGGACCCTGAGCCCAGTCAGCACTGGAAAGACCTTGGATGGCTCAGACCACAGGGGCAAATGTCTAGGGAAGCCCAAGAGGGTGGTGGTAGTGGTGGTGGCGAGGCAATTGTTGAAAGGACCCAGGGGTGCAGGCAGCAGGTGTCACCGTCAGATGAAATTGGGGGACTTGCCTGTAAGAGAACTCACCCTGGTGGGGTCTGGCTGGCTGGACACAGTGCATAGTGCTAGGAGGCCCGGTGAACCCCTGCCTACCTTCGGGGCTCTGTGTGGTACTGGCCCCCAGAGAATGGAGGAAGGAAGCAGACAGGGGGGAATCAGTGTTTTCTCTGGGATTGCCAGGTCGGTCATGGTCACCTCTTCCCAAGCTGGAGTGGTGGGAGCTGTGGCGTCGGAGGGACGGCCTTGAGATCCTGGTCTGTGTCTTTGGTCAGAGCTGGAAGTCGGCAGATCACCCTCAGTCCTGTCTCCCCCACCCCTCTCTGCCCTGGTGTTCTGCCAGCCCTGGGTGACCCTCAGGAGAGGTTGGCTGGGGGGGTGCCCAGGCCACAGGCAGGACAGAGGCGTGGCGTTTCCTCGAGTGCTGATTGTTTCCTGCGCCCCCTGCCAGGCCCGACGGGACAGGAAGTGATAGAGGGAAATGGGAGCATGACTGTGTGATGCGGGGGTGCTTGCGAGAGAAGCCGAGTAAGCCCCGCCATGTGGGCGAGCTTGGGGGCAAAGGTGTGTGTGTGTGTGTGTGTGTGTGTGTGTGTATGAGAGAGAGAGAGAGAGAGAGAGAGAGAGAGAGAGAGAGAGAGAGAGAGACCCCATCACGAGGGTGTGGATGAATGAAGCAGCTTAGCTGGCAGATGACATCTATGATCGACACTGCGGTGACAGCGCATGTCCGATGCTGCCTGGGGAGCCGGGGACAGGCCTCTCATGTAGACGTGGATGATGTCCCCCACATGATGACACGTGACCCCTATGTATGGGAGAGCAGGGGGAGGACAGACATGGGGTGTGTGCGTGTCCGGAGAAACTACCGTGACGACAGCGAGTGGGAAACTCGGGGTGTGCCTGAGACGACTTCTGTGGGTGGCCTCTATCTGAGATGGTTGGGGACGGGAGGATGGTGTGGGTGACTGCCTTCGGGGCTCTCCCAGATGTGGCATGCGAGACCATGAGGGACGACACATGGTGGGCCTTCCGAGGACCGTGAGGAAGAAAATTGTTTGAAACAAAGAACCGATCATGCACTCCCAGATCGTGCATCTTGAAGAGGGACGCCGGCACTTGTGTGGCTGTTTTGTGGTCCAGGGCTGTGTGGTTGAATGGTCAGACACAGGTATCATGTGAAGGATTCGATTCTTGACACCATCCCGTCAGATGTGGCCACAAGGAGAGTGCAGAGCATGGTTGTGAAGAGGCATATGTGTGTGTGTGTGAGAGAGAGAGAAGGACCCAGAGAAAGTGGGGGATGCTGATGGGGGAACAGACTGGTGGCAGCCTAGGGGCCCCCACGATTGCTGATGGTGACCTGTGATCCAGGGGTGCCTGGCCCACTGGCTAGAGAGGGACCAGATTGGGAATCCCGGGCAGAGGGGAGGCCTGGGCCTCTTTGCTCTGGGGGCGGGGTGGGAGCTTCTCTCCCAGCTCTGCCGGGTGCAGTGACAGGGAGGGGGCCTGTCCCTGCTTCTCCCCCAGAGGCCCAGTGTGCCCCATGTTGTGGGGGTGGGTGAGGCGGGGCCTCAATTCCCAAATTGGAAGCACATTAGAGGCGGGGAGGAGAGGAGACCCCACCTCCCTCCAGGGGGCCGAGCAAATTGCTTCCTCCTGAAAGGCTGCAGAAAGGGGGTGCGCCCCAGCTGTGGTATGGGGTCCCTTTGGGGTCCTAGGGCTGTGGGGGGCACCTTCTCCACCCTCCCTGCTCTGCTTGCTGTCCCCGCTATTTGTGGGGGGGAGAGTGACGGCAGCTGGAGAACAGCTGGCCTGTAAGCGGAGGCGGGGGACAAGTAGAGGGGCAGAAGGCTGCTGTGACCCCCTCTCCCCCCACTCTCACACACTCAGTCCAGGGGGCTTCAGGGTGGGCTGTCTGGGTTTGGGATGGAGTCCCTGATTTCCCCACAGTCTTCCCTTATTTGAGTGAGACTGCCCTTGTTCTCCCAGGGAGAGCTGGTGCAGAGGGGGATGAGGCAGAGAATCCCTCAACTGTGCTATCTGCGACCCCACCTCCAGCCCCACAGAGTCTAGAGTTCCTGGGGGTCCCCTAGCTTTAGGAAGTTTTAGTCAGCTGGGCTGGAGCTGTTTGGAGGGAGAACTTTAGGGCCCCATCCCTGGGTCTTTTCGGCCAGTTACCCCAGTGGGTCTGACCCCAGGGAGGGAAGCAGGCTGCAGGACCCCAAAGTCTGCCCAGCCACTTTTTAGCCACCCGCCTGCTCCCTGGGATGGCCGAGGCCTGGTGAAGGGGTGTCAGAGGAGCAGCCAGGAGAGCCCTAGCCTTGGTTTCTACAGCTCGCCTGCTGCCTTCTCTGTCCTGTGGGTCTAGCCTGGCCTGGGGCCCTTCCATTCCCACCAACTCAGTTTATTGATCTTTCCTCTTCCTAGTGTCCCCGGTTTCTCTCTAGGTCACAGGTACTTTCTCCTGGTCACCCCACTCCACACACACACACACACACTATACACTGACTCTATGTCTGGGTCTCACCTGGGTTCCTTCCCCAGGTTTCCTCTCCATGCTCCCCTCCCTGGCTTTGCATGGGGTCCCCTGAGCTCCTTTCTGTCCCTCACTCTATTGGACTCCTCTGTGTGTGTGTCTCTCTCCCCTCATTGGGGGTCCCTCTCCCGTCTCTCACCTTTTCTGGGCTGCAGTCCAGCCAGGTGACTTGTGACTTGCTCCCCTTTCCAGAAATCACTTGGCATCTACACACACCCCCCACCCCCAAATCTACCTTCTTTGAGTGAGCAAAGCATCCCCCAGCTGCATTTGGAATGACTAACCCTCCTGGTGGTTCCAGTGTGCCCCCACTTTAGAAAACATTCTTCTAGACACTGGGAGCTTTTGCCCCCCATCTCCCTCTGATCCAGGGGGTGGGGTGAGGCCATCTCCAGGCTGCCATCCCAGGGACCCTCTAACGCCCTGAGCCTCACATTTACCTCCATCCAGCCCCACAGCTGCTGGGAACTGGTGCATCCTCAGGGATCCCAGGACTGGGTCTGGATCCCAATGGTTTGAAGGTGTCAGGATAGGGGGACACGCACTGCACTGGCCTTTGGAGACACAGGACATGGTCAGAAATGGGGAGTGCCTGGTGTTGGTGTGAGGGGGAGAGTGTTAGGCCAAGCCCTGGGGACCATCGGGTTGGGTGTTCCTGGAAGGTGAGAATGGGGAGGGTGGCAGGAGGGAAGGTGGAAGTCCGGGGACACAGTCTCTGTGACTGTCCCTGCTGCTCCTCTCACACCCCCCTTGCCAGCTGCCCACGGTCCCGCCCCCAGTGGGCCCCAGCTCCAAGCGCTGCTGTGTTTGCCATATTTGGCCACCATGCTCCTGCGGGGGGGCGGGGCGACATCACCCCAACTGAGAGGGGGGGCACCGCCTGGGTGAGGGGAAGCAGGCAGAGATTTGGGGGAGGCTGAGAAGCCAGTGGGGGCTCTGCCAGAGTGAGGGGAGGCAGAAAAGTTGCTTTTCAAAGTCTGGAGCTGCCAAGCCCCCTGTGTACTGAGCCCCCATTGCTCTGAGGAAAACCATGGAAGATGATTTAGGCGGAAGCCTGAGCATTGTCAGGAGGGGCCTGACCCCTCTTCTCCTGTCTGACAGCCTGAGGTGGGGGTCCTGGCCCCATTGTCCCCAAGTTAGAGGTTGTGGGTCTCCTAGCCTCCCCAGCCCACTTCCCCAGTTCACCCCAGGAATTGGTCTCAGAGTCTGAGGAGATGGAGTTCAGGAGTTGGTTTCCCAGGGCTATGCTAGCCAGGAGTTGGAGTGTGTGTGTGTGTGTGTGTGTGTGTGTGTGTGTGTGTGTGTGTGTGTGCGCGCGCGCGCGCGCGCGCGCGCGCACTCAGCAGGGTGCCCCTGCCCCTCTGGGGGTCCCATATATCGCCCCATGCAAAGGCTGTTCTTATCTTCTTGTCCTCTTCTTATCCTCTTGTCCTCTGGAGCTGGAGGCAGGAGGGACAGCACATCTGGACTCCTTAGGTAGAGTGCTGAAGCCAACAGGCCTGGGTTGGGCCATTTCCCAAGGTGGGAGCCCCCCAGTGCTGGGACAAGTGGGGGTGGGGTAGCAGCCTCCCATGTCTGAGATGGGGGCTGGTCGATTCAAGCAGACAGATTTCTTTTTTTGGTGGGGGGTTGGTTTTTGGGTCACACCCGGCAGCGCTCAAGGGTTACTCCTGGCTCTCTGCTCAGAAATCGCTCCTGGCCAGCTCAGGGGACCATATGGGGTGCCGGGATTCAAACCACCGTCCTTCTGCATGAAAGGCAAATGCCTTATCTCCATACTATCTCTCCGGCCAAGCAGACAGATTTCTGAGGGGGTGCTGAGTCTTTTTTTTTTTTTTTTTTCTTTACTGGAAAGGGAGCTGCAGGCCCAATGGTTGGAAACCCTATCTTAGTGTCGGGCCAGGCTCAGGCCAGGCTCGAGCACTTTCTGGCTATGTGTCGTATGCTGGTGGCTTCACCTCCCTGATCTTTGGTTCTGCATTCATAAAGAAAGAGTGATGTTATTCACTCCTTAGGTTAGTGCGAAGCTTGAAACAGTCACCATGTGGAATATGCTAGAAAGGCCTATTGATGGCCCAGAGAGGCCATCAACAGTGACACTGATGTGTACCCCACCCCATGCCCCTGATTTCATCCATCCAGAGACCTACGTCAAGACCCCCTACATAGACAGAAGCCCACCCAGTGATCCCCTTTCTCTCTGCCCTGTCCCCCTCTCCAAGATGTTGCCGCCTACATGGCCCATCTTTAGCTCTGGCTCCTCACCCTAGGTCTAAAGGTCACGAGGGTGCTGAGTTTGGGCCTGTGAGTGTTGGGGGGCTAGTGCTTCCCCCTTCTCCCAGCCACTGCCCCTTCCCATCCCTGTGCCCCCTTCCGGGACCTACATATGGTGCCCACACTGATGTGACTTTCACTGGAGCCCCCCAAGTGAAGCTCTGAGTGACGTCAGCCTGCATGCGCTGGACTGGCAGAGTTTACAGCCCAGGCTCCCCGAGTGCCCAGCCCACCGCGGCCTGTGGGTGGTTTATGGGCTGCTGTGGGGCCCTGAGGTGCGAGGACAGGAAGTGGGGTGACGGGCAGCTGGGGTTGGCCGTGGCCCCCTCTGGGCAGTTGCTCCTGTGCCTTTCCCAGACCTCTCCAGCTCCTCATCCGGCCCCACAAAAGGTCTCTGCTAGGGGAAGTCCAGTGCACAGCCTTCTGGGAGTCCAGAGAGTCCCCACAAGTGGCCGGCAGGTTGCAGTGAGGCCGGGACGCAAAACAGGGGTGGGGCCTTTCTCCTTGGGGCTTGTGTAAGCATGAGGAGGAATGAACAGAGTGCGCCCCTCCGGGTACCCCTCTGCCACAGAAATGCCTCTTGGGGTCCCCCTCTGGGTTGGCCTGGATGCCTTTAGCAGCCATAGGGACCCAGAGAGCTTCAGTTTTCCACGCTGGGTGTCACCCCCCTTCCCCTCCTGGCTGGCTTTTACGGGCTGAGGGAAGCGTGTGTAGACCATTGTCCTCGAAGAGCACCGCCCGGCTCTGCCCGGAGCTGTGGTTGCCACTGTCGTGATGTCATGGAGCGCGCGCCCTCTGCATGCCCAGGGAGGCGGGCCAGACCGGGTGGCTGGCGGGTGGAGATCCCTCCCTTTGGGTCCACAGCCAGGGGTGGGGGGGTGGGAACCCCTAACCCTGGTGTATATCTGCCCCACCCCCCCAGCCTCCAGCCGCCCAGTGGGCTCAGGCCCAGAGCCCAGCGCAGCCAGCACAATAGCGTCCAACAGCTGGAACAGCAGCGGCAGCCCCGGGGAGGCCCGGGAAGATGGGTCCGAGGGCCTGGACAAGGGGCTGGACAACGACGCGGAGGGCGTGTGGAGCCCCGACATCGAGCAGAGCTTCCAGGAGGCCCTGGCCATCTACCCGCCCTGCGGACGCCGCAAGATCATCCTGTCGGACGAGGGCAAGATGTACGGTGCGTGTGGGCCCGGCCCGGCCCCCCCCCCCCCCACTCTCTGCCCCGTCACCCGACCGGTTTGGCCAAGTCCTGCTCGCTCGGCTGCCAGCCCGCCAGGGGCGAGTCTGGGCGTGCAAGGCCGGGTGTCTGCATCCTCCCCAGAAACAGGCCAGGCGGCCCCTTCACCACAGCAGGCCCACACCTCGTGTCCGCCTCCCCTGACTGGCCAGCAGGTTTCGGCGTGACTCAGTGGGCCCAGGAAAGTGGGTCAGTCCAGTGGGCCCCAGGCCAGGCCTCGAGAGAGGGTCCCTTCCCCGGGAAGCAGGGTTAGGGTTCCCCCTACTCAGGGGTGAGCCCCAGAACAAGCAAGTTCCCTCCAGGAAGAGGGATGTCACTCCTCAGGGGCCTTCAACCCCCTTCTCTGTCCTGTCCTCACCTGTTGTTCCCCAGGGACTGATCCCCGTGGCCCCTGCAAGAAGCTCGGCCTAAACTGCATCTTTAGGCTCCTTCAGGATTACTGGCTCTGGCCCAATCTCATGCACAGTGCTGGGATGTTGGTGCAGAGATGGGGTGTTACAGGCTCCCCTGGGTGCCCCCCATTCTCTCATGCCCACGCCTCTCTCCAGAGACTCCTGCACAGCCTAGCAGGTGTTCCAGGGTGCTGATGATGTGGGTGGGGATGTCCCTGTTATACTTCCCAGCTGGCCAGGCAGCCCCCAGAGGTATTTTTAGCTGGGCGGAGGGATAGGGGTGGAAGGGAGGAGCAGTGGGACTGGTTCTACCACAGGACAGGAATTTGGAGAATGTGTTCCCATTCTGGGGAGGCTGTGTGATGGGGCATTGGGGGGCTTGGGGTCTGAGTTACCCCAAATGGTCCCTCAGCTACCCTAGCCCTCTGAGTGCTAACGTGCTTAGGGCTTTCAGAGGGTCCTTGGCCCTGAGCAGAAACACCCGCCCCAGGGTTGTCGGGCGTGCAACTCCCTCGGGTCCTGGGTGTGGGACACAGTGACTCCAGTCCAAGATCACGTTTTTGTGGCTGTCACCACCGTGGAGGAGTAGGGGACCGGCCCTGGACTTCCCCAAGACTAGACCTGGAGGACAGAGAGCATCCTGGCCCAGAGTCACCCAGAACAGCCCTGCTCACTCACCTACTAATTCATATGTGTGCAAAAATGCACGCACAAACGTGTATACATACACACACAGGAGCACACAGAGGTATACACACACGCACGCACATGAGCGCAAAATCACACGTACGTGAGCGCAGGTACGCATGCATGAGCACGTGCAGACAGATGCCCATGTGTGTACAGGTGCACGCAAGCACACAACACGTGTAGAGCGTGGGAAGGGGCTGTCTGTTCCCCACCCGCGCCTGCCCCTGTCTGTCCCAGCACCCCTCTCAGCCTCCCAAGTCCTTCCTGGACTTCCCAGCTCCCCTGAGGCACAGGGTAGGTAGGTAGGTCTGTGGGTCAGCCCCCCCCCGCCCCATGCTCGCTGGCGCCTCTCACTACTCTTCTCCCCACCCCCATCTAGGTCGGAATGAGCTGATTGCACGCTATATTAAACTGAGGACAGGGAAGACTCGGACGAGAAAACAGGTAGAGATGCCCTGTGTGGGGCCCCTCTGCCCCCTCTCCCAGTGCCCCTGTCCCCAGCCCATCCATGCTCTGTCCTGCCAGTGGCTTCATCCCAAGCCGTTCCATCCTCCATCCTGCTTCCATTTTTCTCCCGGAGGAAGGGGTGCTGTCTCCGCCTCGTCACCCCCTCCCCAGAGCCCCGGGTTAGTGACCACAAATACGCCCAGTGCTGCTGTGGCTCCAGCTCCCTGTTAGCCTGGCAGCGAGCCCGGACCAGGCTGGGGAAGAAAGGAAAGGGGATTGGGAAAGGGAAAAAGGGAGAATTGGGAAGGGAGGAGAGGGAGGAGAGGAATTAAGACTGAGAGAGAAGAGAGATTGAGATTGGAAGGTTTACTGAAGGGGGGAGGGAGAGAGAGAGAGAGAGAGAGAGAGATAGCATGGAGGTAAGGTTTGCTTTGCATGCAGAAGGATGGTGCAGAAGGATCCTGGCATCCCATATGGTCCCCCAAGCCTGCCAGGAGCGATTTCTGAGTATAAAGCCAGGAGTAACCCCTGAGTGCTGGCGGTATGACCCCCCCCCCAAAAAAAAAGAGAGAAATGGTGAACCCATAGAGTTTATATTAATTGGCTTAATCATCCCATCAACCTTCCAAGATACAGAGTAATTATTCCCATTTCACAGATAAGGAAACTGAGGCATGGGGAAGTTAAAGTGGCTTCCTCAAGGATGTTGGACTGGTGGGTGGAGGATCCTGAGTGTCCATCCCCCCCCCCATCCAGGTGTGGCGGAGGGAGAGGAGGGAAGAGGCCAGGCCTGAGGGACAGTCTCCCTGGGGTCAGCTGAGGGGTTGAGGGGCAGCAGGGAGTGGCAGGAATGTGGGCCCTGGAGCTGTGGATTAGAGGGCTCCGGGCAGGCTGGAGTCACAGAACTGGAGGTGGCGGTGATGGTGGTGGTGGGGATGGGGTTGGGGAAAAAACTATGTGAGAGGCGATCACGGGACCTCCAGGCAAGGGAGGGCCCGTGTGAAGTCAGGGGAGTGGACTGGGGGAGCTGGGAGATAGCACAGGGGGAGGAAGATGCTTGTGTGGCAGGTCTGACCATGACACCTCGAGTGACAACAGCAGGAGTGATCCCTGAGCACAGAGCCCAGAGTAAGCCCCGAGCACCTTGGGGTGCATTGCCTCCCCAAAGAAAAACACAGAAGCAAAACTAAAGGGAGTGAGCGAGCCTGGTGAGATAGATCTCTGTGGTTGTCTGTGTAAGTGGGGTGTGCACCTGCCAGCCACCAGCCCAGACCCCGTGTGGGTGCAGAGGGTCGGGGGACCCTTCCTACCCCACTGTGTCAGAGGAACGGTTGAGACTACCCTCCCCGACGGGGAGCAGAAATGCTCCCACATTGGGCCAAGCACTTATTAACCACCCTCCCCAGGCTCTGGAGCTATCATCTTCTCTCTCTGGGTGAATGATTGAGCCAGACCCCGGGCTGCAGCAAGGCCCTGTTGGCAGGAGCCAGGACTGGCAGGAGGAATGTTTCCTGCTGGTACCACCCCCCTTCCAACACTGCCTTGGCTCCCCCGGGAGGGGCCTGGGCCCTCAGCCAAGGCCCCACAGGTGGCTCTCTCTGAATTCTAAGCACCACTGGTCCCCCGAGCACTAAGCCCGGAGCAGCCCTCAACACCTACTGTGTGCCACCCCCAGCCTCAAAGAGAAAAGGACAATCTCATTGTTCTGTTCATAGCCCAGAGTCGGCACCTGTAAGGATGTGCCACTGACCCGTCTGGCTCGGGGGCCTTTAGAAGCCTCCATTGCTGGGTCCTCCTTCCTGCCCTTTGCATGTCCTGCTGCACCTGCAGATTGTTTCGAGGGGCAACCATAGAAGGGGGCAGTTGGCCAGGTTGTGATGAGCTCAGTCTTTGGCCTGAGCCTTGGGGTGAAGGGCAGAGCTTCTTAATTAACTTCAGGGTCATCCAGCCTGAGGTCGGTCCCTGGGAGTGATTCCAGTGTGGACTCGGGTGCAAGAGGCTCAACAGAGCAGCCTGGGGCGGCTCAGCTTTAGCACTCACCAACCCCGGCAGGCAAGCGGGCAGGGCGAGTGTGGAATGGCTCAAAGGGCCATCCCTGGCTCTAGCTGGAATGAGCACTGAGCACAGAGCCAGGAATAGCCCCCAAGCACCACTGTGTGGGGCCCACCCCCAAACTGAATAGACTAAAGGAACCATCCCATAGCTGTGAGGACAAGGCTGTGTGGACAGGCAAGGTTTATCTCAGGGTTTTACTGGACTCGAATTTTTTGGGGTAGAGGGGTTTGGGTCACACCCAGTGGTGCTTGGGGGTTATTCCAGGCACTGAGCTCAGAAACCATATGGGATGCTGGGGATTGAACCCAGGTCTGTCCTTGGTTGGCTGCACGGAATGCAAATGCCCTACTACTGTGCTATCGCTCCGGCCCCTTGAATTAGTTATTAAATGCAGTTTTCATGTTTCACAAATACATGTACAATAAATAACCTCTGGAGCCAAGCATTGGACATTCCATTGGGATAAGCACAACCCATGTAGTGGTCTCAGGGCATTCTTTCATTGTTGGGATTTGGGGGTTATTGGATCACACTCAGCAGTCCTCAGAGGTTACTCCTGGATGTGCCCCCAGGACCATATGGAAAACTGGGGATCGAACCCAGTCTGCAGCATATAAGACAAGTGTTGTGGCCCCGGCCCCAAGTGGCCTTTTGGAGGCAGCCTCCCCTTGCTGCCATCCAGCAGCGTTCTGGTGGTCTGCTAAGAGAGCCGTGACCTCTGCTAAGCCACTGTCTGTCTCTGTTCTGGAGTTCCAACTTCTGCAGATGTGGGGTGATTACTCAGTGCTGCTCCAGATGGAGGATGTCGGTGCATGTCTGCACACACTCAGAAATGCCGAGTGCTCGCCAGGCTCAGAGCGAGCGGGAGTCTTGAGGAGTGGGTGCCAGATTCCTAAGTCCATTGGGGCCTGTGGTAGTCCTTGAAGGCACTACCTAGCACCTCTTATTCAGTGCCAGCTGCTGGGCTGTGATGAATAAGGAAGAGGGGCCAAGCTATACACAGTGGGTAGGGCGCTTGCCTTGCACACGGCTGACTTGGGTTCAATCTCCAGCATCCCATATGGTCCTCCGAGCCCACCAGGAGAGATCCCCGAGTACTAAGCCAGGAGTAACCTTAAGCATAAGCATCACCAGGTGTGGCTTATAAAAAAAAAAAAGGGGGGGGGGTGCGGAGAGATAGCATGGAGGTAAGGCATTTGCCTTTCATGCAGGAGGTCATCGGTTCGAATCCCAGCGCCCCATATGGTCCCCCGTGCCTGCCAGGAGCAATTTCTGAGCCTGGAGCCAGGAATAACCCCTGAGCACTGCCGGATGTGACCCAAAAACCACCAAAAAAAAAAAAAAAAAAAAAAAGCTAGGGAGAGAACTGAAAGGGCTGAAGTAAATGACTTTTAGACAGGAGGCCCAAATCCTGGGGCTCCCTCACCCCCTCCCCCAGAACCACTGAGAGTGCCCCCATTAAAAAGAAAAAGAGGAGAGGCCGGAGAGATAGCATGGAGGTAAGGCGTTTGCCTTGCATGCAGAAGGACGGTGGTTCGAATCCCGGCATCCCAGATGGTCCCCCGAGCCTGCCGGGGGTAATTTCTAAGTGGAGAGCCAGGAGTAGCCCTGAGCACTGCCAGGTGTGACCCAAAAACCAAAATTAGAAAAAAAGAAAAAGAGGGGGCCAAGCGATAGCACAGCGGTTAGGGTGTTGGTCTTGTATGTGGCCAACCTGGATTCGATCTCAGCATCCTATGTGGTCCCCCGAGCCTGCTTGTTGTGGTCCAAATCAAGAAGAAGAAAAAAGAAAAGAAAAGAAAAGAAAAGAAAAGAAAAGAAAAGAAAAGAAAAGGGGCCGGGTAGGTGGCGCTGGAGGTAAGGTGTCTGCCTTGCAAGCGCTAGCCAAGGAAGGACCGCGGTTCGATCCCCCGGCGTCCCATATGGTCCCCCCAAGTCAGGGGCGATTTCTGAGCACATAGCCAGGAGTAACCCCTGAGCGTCAAACGGGTGTGGCCCAAAAACCAAAAAAAAAAAAAAAAAAAAAGAAAAGAAAAGAAAAGAAAAGAAAAAGAGGGGGGGGCAGAGAGATAGCACAGTAGACAGGACACTTTACTTACATATGCGTGGGGTTTTTTTTGGTGTTTTTTGTTTATTTTTTGTTTTTGTTTTGGGGTCATTCCTGGTAGTGCTCAAGGGACCATATGTGATGCCAAGGATTGAACCCAGATCGGCCATATGCAAGGCTAACACCCTACCTGCTGTGCTGTCCCTCTGGCCCCTTACACTTGTGTTCTATCCCTGGCACTCCTTAAAGGTCCTGAACACTGCCAGGATAAAATCGAGAGTAGGGCCCGGAGAGATAGCACAGCTTGCAAGGTTTGCCTTGCAAGCAGCCGATCCAGGACCAAAGGTGGTTGGTTCGAATCCTGGTGTCCCATATGGTCCCCCGTGCCTGCCAGGATCTATTTCTGAGCAGACAGCCAGGAGTAATCCCTGAGCACCGCCGGGTGTGGCCCAAAAATCAAAAAAAAAACAAGAGTAAGCTCTGAACAGTGCTCGGTGTGGCCAAAAAAAAGTGGGGGGACTTTCTGTATAGGAATAGAAACATCTTGTAGGGCTGGGGAGAGAACTAAAGGCCTTGGGTGAGATCCCCACTCTGCCTGGTCCCCAAGCACCCCTGGGCCCAAGCATTACAGCATTGGCACAAGTACAGCTGGTGTTGGTTCCTAACACTTGGCCCTGAGCACTGCTTGGGAGCATGCCACCCCATTCCCCAAATGCCAACAGCTACTGTTGGAAGCACGAGGCAGCCTCAAGGACTCGTGTGGGGTTGTGGTTTCACCTGGGCTCTCGGAGGCTCTGCTCAGCCCTGCCCAGAAACAGTATGGCAGTTAGGGTGCATGCCTGGCAGGTGCCCACTCTGGGTTCAGTTTCCATCACTACATGATCCCCGAGTACTGCTGGGTAAAGTCTGGGAGCTTCCTGGCACTGCCGGGGTGGCCCCAAGCAGCAGCATCCCGGGGCCCTTGCATGGAACCATTAGCCCAGTTAGCTGAGAACTGCACGTGGGGTTCTTGGACCTCCTTAGTACCACTCAAGAGGTCACACACACACACACACACACACACACACACACACACACGCCCATATGTACACACACTGGCATGTGCAAGGCCGGGAGATGGAAGGCATGGGGTATGAGGAGCTGCACAAAAACTGGGGAGCAAGTGTCTGGGGTGGACAGAAACATGCAGTGGCGATAATATTTATACTTCAGTCACTATCAGGAACATACGGTCTATGTACATCGCTTACCTCAGAGGTTAGCTAAAAAAGAAAAAAAGAGGGGCTGGAACAATAGCAACAAGGCGTTCGCCTTGTACGCAGCTGCCCCAGGATGGACCTGGGTTCAATCTCTGGCGTCCCATATGGTCCCCCAAGCCAGGAGCAATTTCTGAGTGTATAGCCAAGAGTAATCCCTGTGCGTCACCTGGTGGACCCCCCCCAAAAAAAAAAGAATAGAAAAAAAATGAGCCAGAGAGATAGCACAGCAGTAGGGCGTTCACCTTGCACATGGCCGACACAGGACAAACCTGGTTTCCATTCCTGCCATCCCATATGGTCCGTCAAGCCTGCTAGGAGCGATTTCTGAGCGCAGAGCCAGGAGTAACCTTTGAACACTGCCAGGTGTGGTCCAAAAACTAAAAAACGGGGCCGGGCGGTGGCGCTAAAGGTAAGGTGCCTGCCTTGCCTGCGCCAGCCTTGGACGGACCGCGGTTCGATCCCCCGGTGTCCCATATGGTCCCCCAAGCCAGGAGCAACTTCTGAGCACATAGCCAGGAGTAACCCCTGAGCGTTACTGGGTGTGGCCCAAAAACAAAAAAAAAAAAGGAAAAGAAAGGGGGGGTGAAGAGATAGCACAGTGGTAGGACATTTGCCTTGCACACAGTCGAGCCAGGACAGACCGTGGTTCGAATCCTGGCATCCCATATGGTCCCCCGTGCCTGCCAGGAGTGATTTCTGAGTGCAGAGCCAGGAGTATCCTCTGAGTGCTGCCATGTATGACTTAAAAAAAATAAATAAATAAAAAGGGCCCGGAGATGGGGCCGGCGTGGTGGCGCTAGAGGTAAGGTGTCTGCCTGCCAGTGCTAGCTTAGGACGGACCGAGGTTCGATCCCCCGGCATCCCATATGGTCTCCCAAGCCAGGAGTGACTTCTGAGCGCATAGCCAGGAGAAACCCCTGCGCGTCACCGGGTGTGGCCCAAAAACCATTAAAAAAAAAAAAGGGGGGGGGGGCCCGGAGAGATAGCACAGCGGCGTTTGCCTTGCAATCAGCCGATCCAGGACCTAAGGTGGTCGGTTCGAATCCCGGTGTCCCATATGGTCCCCCGTGCCTGCCAGGAGCTATTTCTGAGCAGACAAAAGAAAAAGCCGCTTTGGCGTTGGAGACTTGCCTTACACATTAGTAGTCCTGGGTTCAATCCTGGTCCATTGAGTCCCTCCAGGTAGCAAAGAAAAGGGGAAAAAAAATAAGATATTTTCTCTAGGTTGAAGTGTTAGTATAGTGGATCAGACACTTGTCTTGTACTGAGCTGACCCCAGTTTGATTCCAGTACCATATATGGTCCCCTGAACACTACCAGGACTGATCCTTGAGCACAGTTGGGTGTGTCCCAAAAAAACAACGTCTCCTCTGAGGATCCCAGTGAAACATCTGGATCTTCCAGTCTAAACAAAAAACAACAACAAAAAAGAAATCCAAAAGATCTTCCTCGGGTTAAATGCAGCCCACCCTGGGCCAGGCACTTATGCAGTCAGCAACCTTTCCAACCGTACATGGCCATCCTGGACACCCTCCTACAGGTTCCTGATCAAGACAAGACCAGAGCCAGAGATATAGCAGTGCTAGTGGGCTGAGGGGTGTCTGCTGCCTCCAGGGCCCCACAGTCACCCCCACTCTCCCCTTTGCGCTGTGTGTCAGTGCTGTGCTCCCTCACTCTGTGTTTTCCTCTCTGGCGTGGCTCGGGGCGGCCCCTAGGTGTCCAGCCACATACAGGTTCTAGCTCGGAAGAAGGTGCGGGAATACCAGGTTGGCATCAAGGTATGTTGGGCGCCTGCCTGGGGCCTTCAGACCCCCCTCAACCCCCGCCCACGGTGCCCCTCGCTCTGCTCAGCCCAGGACCCCCACCCCGCCACTGGCTCTGGCCCTACTCTGTCTTTCTCTGGCTCAAGTTTGGTTCTTTCCTCTTCCTGTACTTTTTTGTGCTCTTTTTCTCTTCCTCTCTTTCTCTCCCTCTCTCTCCAGGTCTCTAGCCACTTGCAGGTTCTAGCCAGGCGGAAATCTCGAGAGGTTCAGTCCAAGCTGAAGGTATGGGGTCCCCTGGCCCTAGGCCTGGCCCTGCCCAGCACCTGCCTACACTTAGGTCAGCCAGCTACTCTCTGGATCCTAGCCTGAGCAGGGAGAGGTGCTGAGGGTTGAAGGGTAGGGGGTGGGACAGGGCTAAATCCAGCAGGAAGGAAACCCCAGTCTGCTTCAGACTGACCTGGACAGGGCCCCTGGAGGCCCGAGGGGAAGGGGAAGGCAGACCAGCAGGAGCTCCCGAAGCCCTCATCTCTCTCCTCTGCTTTCCTTTTTCTCCTTCCTCCTGATCACTGCCTGCGGGGATCCTGGGGGAACCTTCAGGGGTCCTAGCTGCAACTGTTGTGGGGCATGGCCATTCCTTGCCTCTGACCTCACTGCTCTATGGCTGAGGGTCTCTGAGCTTGGGGTTCCAGGTCCTGGCCTGATGTCCCCCCCTCCCCAACTCTGACCCGTGTCCCTGCAGAAAATGTAGACATACATAGGGTCACCTAGCCCCAACCTGTCCCCTCTCAGCTTGCCCAATCCTGGGCCCCTTGAGCTGGCAAATATGCCCTCAACTGGGGTGAGGTTGGAGGGAAGGCCCCAAAGGCCCCACATTTGGGGAGGTCGTGTCATGGGTGGGCAGGGCTTGTATTCACTGTATTCATTCTAACCCACCTTCCTTCTCCTTCACAGGCCATGAACCTGGTAAGTCTCCCCACCGGGACCTGGGTCTGCTGGGAGGGCTGGTTCTGGGAAGGAAACCAGGGGAGAGCACTTTTCAAAGACTGTTTGTGAAATCCATCGACTGGGTTTGCCAATGGACTTTATTTACACACGACATCCCGGGGATGGAGAGAGCTTTAATGGGCTGAGTCAGTCAGTACCTTGCCCAGGAGAGGCCCCCTGATTCCATCCCTGGCACCGCATGTGGTTCCCGGAATACAAAGCCAGGAGCGGATCCCAAAGCACAGAGCCAGGCTGCACATAGCCGGGTGGGGTTGGCCTCACAAAACAACAAGGAATAGAGTTTCTGATGGGGTCCTTGAGAAGGGGCAGCTTGAGTCTGTTTTTCGGGAGGGGCTGATGCAGATTCGAGAACTGATGCAAGGTGCCAGGGAGGAGAAGAGCATGTCTAACGCTTGCCCACCAGGCGGCTGTGTTAGGGCCTAGACTGGCTGGGGGGAAGAAAATGGAAGCATTTTCCCTGTGAACTGTGCTGGGCAGGGAGAGTGGGACCTGCTGGGGGCTACTGGGCAGAGGAGCCCTCAGGATAGAGCTGGGCTCTCTTCTAAGCAGGAGAGGGTTGGGGCAGGGGGGCCCCAATAACCCACTCAGCAGCCCCTCCCTCATCAGGACCAGGTCTCCAAAGACAAGGCACTGCAGAGCATGGCGTCCATGTCCTCGGCCCAGATTGTCTCAGCCAGCGTCCTGCAGAACAAGTTCCGCCCGCCCTCCCCTCTGCCCCAGGCCGTCTTCTCCTCTTCCTCAAGGGTAGGGGGGGGCCCTGGGAGGGACTCTGGATGGAGAGGGGAGGGTGCGCATGGGTGAGTGGGCAGATACTTAGGGGTCCTTGGGCTTTATTCTGTCTGCAGTTCTGGAGCAGTCCTCCTCTCCTGGGACAGCAGCCTGGACCCTCTCAGGAGTGAGTATTGTGGGCCCCTTCTCATCCCTGTGTGGCCCCCTTGGGACTTCTGCTCCCACAGCCAGATTTTTTAGCTCAAAAATAGAGAGATGAGGGCTGGTGCCATAGTACAGTGGGCAGAGCATGTGCCTTGTACTAGGCTGGCCCAGGTTCAATCCCCATATCCCCTCTGGTTCCCGAAGCACCGCCAGGAGTGACCCCTGAGCATCTCCGGATGTGGCCCCCCAAACCAAAAAATAAAGCATAGAGAGGGGTTGGGCCATCAAAACAGTAGTGGGGGAAGATGCTTGTCCAAGCATTGCCAGAGGTCAGTCCTGAGCACAGACAGAAATAGCCCCTGATCACCAACATGGGGTGTGGCAGGGCCAAACCCCTCCTCTATTCCCCTACCCCCCAAAAAAAAAACAGAGGAGAGGGCCCCGGGGGAGCTCACGCATGGGCTCCACTGTGTGTTTGTTCGGTCATCAGCCACTCAGCCGCTTGTCATTCTCCGTTTATTTTTCCCTGGGCTAATCTCTGAGTCAATCTCGCAGTTGGAGCCAGGGAGTCAGGGCTAGTTGGCTCCTTGACTCCGAAAGACTTTCCTGGTCGGCCACACCTGGGGTTAAGGAACAGCTCCTTGGGGTGGGTTGAGCTTTACTCTAAGTGCAGCATCACCCAGAACTGCGGGGAGGGCCGGGAGGGGAGGGGGATCAAATGCAGAAACGCTGTGTCCCAACCTGAGAGCTTGGGACTTAGCTTGCCTGCTCACGTATCTGGCTTTTCCAGAGAGGCAGGGGCAGGACTCTGTTGAGGTCTTAAATGAGATACCCCTCTCCCCAAGTGACAGAGTGACAGGACCCAGGAGACACAGGGAAGGAGGTACCATCTAACCAGACTGTGTTCCTCTCTGCAGCATCAAGCCCTTTGCACAGCCAGCCTACCCCATCCAGCCGCCCCTGCCTCCCACGCTCAGCAGTAAGTCCCCAGGCCTCAGCCTCCATAGCTCTGCTCCCTGCCTCAGCCACACCTCTGAGAGCACACTGGGAGAAGGGGCTGGGAGTGTGTGTAAGAGAGTGTAAGATGGATTTAGGGGGGTGTGTGTGTGTGTGTAAGAGTGAATGGGTGGGTTTGGGGCCAGAGAGATAGCATGGAGGTAAGGCATTTGCCTTGCATGCAGAAGGTCAGTGGTTCAAATCCCGGCATCCCATATGGTCCCCTGAGCCTGCCAGGAGCGATTTCTGAGCATAGAGCCAGGAGTAACCCCTGAACACTACCGATTATGACCCCCCCAAAAAAAGAGTGAATGGGTTTATGTGAGAATATGTGTAAGAATGGATGTGCATGCGTGTATAAAGGAGGATATGGGTACATATGTGTATAAAAGTATGATGTGGGGGGCTGGAGAAAGCACAGCATTAGGGCATTTGCCTTGCATGTGGTCGACCCAGAATAGACCTGGGTTCAATCTTTGGCATCCCATTTTGTCCCCATATGGGTCTACCAGGAGCGATTTCTGAGCACAGTGCCAGGAGCAATCCCTGAGCACCGCCAGGTGTGGCCCTTCCCCCCCCAAAAAAAGTATGGGGCCAGAGAGAGAGCACAGCAGTGGGGCGTTTGCCTTGCACAGCAGCCAACTCAGATTCAATCCTTCAATTCCCAGCATCCCATATGGTCCCCTGGGCACCGCCAAGAGAGATTTCTGAGTGCAGAGCCAGGAGTAATCTCTGAGCATTACCAGGTGTGATCAACAACAGTAACAGAACTCAGTGTGTGAACGAATGTATGAGTTTACCATATTTCGGGGCCGGGCAGTGGCGCTAGAGGTAAGGTGCCTGCCTTGCCTGCACTAGCCTAGGACGGACCACGGTTCGATCCCCCGGCGTCCCATATGGTCCCCCAAGCCAGGAGCGACTTCTGAGCGCATAGCCAGGAGTAACCCCTGAGCGTCACCGGATGTGGCCCAAAAAACAAACAAACAAACAAAAAAAAAGAATTTTCTGAGTTTACCATATTTCCCGGCGTATAAGACAACTTTTGTAACAAAAAAAAAAATGTCAACCGGGGCCGGCAAGGTGGCACTAGAGGTAAGGCGTCTGCCTTACAAGTGCTAGCCAAGGAAGGACTGTGGTTCCATCCCCTGGCGTCCCATATGATCCCCCCAAGCCAGGGGCGATTTCTGAGCACTTAGCCAAGAGTAACCCCTAAGCATCAAATGGGTGTGGCCCAAAAAAACAAACAAAAAAAAAGTCAACCGAAAATCAGGGGTCATCTTATACACCGATATATCCCAAAAAAGTTTCGATATGCCACTAACCGAAAATCGTCTGGATATTGCCACGAAACAAATTTTCCAACTGGATCCTGCATCAATCACTGCAAGGCTGTTCGGACCGCCTCTCTGACTCAGCCAATCCAAGCAGGCTTTTCCTTTTTTTTTTTTTTTTTTGGTTTTTGGTTTTTGGTTTTTGGGTCATACCCAGCAGTGCTCAGGAGTTACTTCTGGCTCTATGCTCAGAAATCGCTCCTGGCAGGCACGAGGGACCATATGGGATGCCAGGATTCGAACCTCCATCCTTCTGCGTCTAAGGCAAACGCCTTACCACTGTGCTATCTCTCCGGCTCCCCCAAACAGGCTTCTTATGTAGGCAAATTAGACAATGTTCTGTACCCAAATCTACATTGTCAAAAACCTGCTCAGATTGGCCAGAGTCAGAGAGGAAGTCTATTCCAGTAGAACCTTTGAACCTTTGCTTGTTGTGATTGGCTCACTGTGGTACATACAGTTGCAGCACAGGAACGTCGTAAACTTTGCCAAGGAACACAATAACTGTGCTGCGGCAAGACAATATGGAGTAACAGAAAAGATGGTCCGAGACTGTAAAATTAGGGGGTCGTCTTAGACGCTCGGTCGTCTTAGACGCCGGAAAATACGGTATGTGAATGTGTGTGCGAGACTGTGTGTGTGTGAGAATATGCTTGTGAGTGTGAATGTATGTACGTGTATAAATGCGTGTGTGAGAAAGTGTGTGTAAGGGTGTATGAATGGGTGAGTGTATTTACGTGTATTTATGCAATCTTTGGCAATCTTGCGTCCAGAACTCTGCCACAAAAACCTGTCACCAAGGCCCAGAGCACTAGTGTTAGCAGGCAGGGCACTATCACAGACCAAACTCAATCCCATGAGTGCAGAGCCAGAGTAAGCCCTGAGCACTTCTGGGTGACATAAAAGCAAAAACAGACTGGAGCCTTGGTACGGCAGGCAGGGGTTCGATTCCCGGCATCCCATATGGTCCCCTGAGCCCCAAAGGGAGTCATTGAGCACAGAGCCATTAGTAACCCCTGAGCACTGCCAGGTGTGGCCCCAAAACAAAATGCAAAAAACTATTATCAAATGTATTATATTGACGTTTCTATGGATGGAGCAATTTCTATAAAGAACTACACCAAAATCTTCAGATTTTAATCTATTTTTTTAATGAATCATTTTGCGGGGGTGGGGGATGGGGTGTGGCCACATCTGGGTTTACTCTTGGCTCTGTGTTCAGGACTCTACTGCTGGTGGGCTTAAGACCATATGAGGTGGGGCCGGAGAGATAGCACTGTGGTAGGGTATTTGGCTTTGCATGCAGAAGGACGGTGGTTCGAATCCTGGTATCCTATATGGTCCCCCGAGCCTGCCAGGAGCGCAGAGCCAGCAGTAAATCCTGAGCATTGCTGGGTGTGACCCAAAAACCAAAAAAAAAAGACCATATGAGGTGCCAGATAGTGAATCCGGGTCTCCCTGTGCAGGACAAGTGCTCTCCCTGCTGTGCTCGCTCTTGCCCTGACTTTCCCTTTTAATCTGGAGCTGATAGGTTGAGGTTGACACCAATTGGGAGTGTTCGTCCCTCCTCACACACGGGCTCCCCACCACCAGCTTTACCCCTGTGGAGAGACACAGACATGTTTGTTTTGCTTTGCTTTCTGCTGGTCACCTTTTTACGGAGACTCTGATGACCTAACACCCTGCTTATGATGGTTTCCTGCACACGTTGTCCCAAGCGTCTCAGCCACTGGGTGGAAGGACTTTGACCCACCCCTTGTCTGCATTTTCTGCTCCAGAGGATAGAGACCGAAAAAGCCTGTAGAAGGGCCAGATAGATAGTTGTTCCATCCCCCAGCATCGCACATGGTCCCCTAAACTCTGGCAGAAGTGCAGAGCTAGAAATAAGCTCTGGGTTGCTTATATCAGGGGTACCCACCCCCAAAAAATGTCCCTTGACATTTCGCTAACATTCAGGCGTGCATGGGGTGGGGTTCCAGCCGTGCGTGGCCCTGGGGAGCCTGTCTGTCTCTCTCCTGCTCTCTGTCTGCACCAAGGTGGCTACAGGTAGGCAGGGCCAGCCAGGTGCCCGGCCCATGGGGTGCCCTCCTCCCCGCAGGTTACGAACCCCTGGCCCCACTGCCCCCAGCTGCTGCCTCTGTGCCCGTGTGGCAGGACCGAACCATCGCCTCGTCCCGCCTGCGGCTCCTTGAGTACTCGGCCTTCATGGAGGTGCAGCGGGACCCCGACACGGTAACACGGGGGTGGGGGCTGGGGCTCGGGTTGAGTTGAGGCCCCCCTGTTGGCCGTCCTTTCCCTGCAGCCCCAAATGCTCTCCTGACCTCAGTCCGGCC
Organism: Suncus etruscus; assembly: GCF_024139225.1. Taxonomy (NCBI): domain Eukaryota; kingdom Metazoa; phylum Chordata; class Mammalia; order Eulipotyphla; family Soricidae; genus Suncus; species Suncus etruscus. The sequence goes on along the minus strand of NC_064865.1, from coordinate 39,619,560 downwards.
CTCCCCACAGTACAGCAAACACCTCTTTGTGCATATCGGCCAAACGAACCCCGCCTTCTCAGACCCGCCCCTGGAGGCCGTGGACGTGCGCCAGATCTACGACAAATTCCCCGAGAAGAAGGGGGGGCTGAAAGAGCTCTATGAGAAAGGCCCCCCCAATGCCTTCTTCCTCGTCAAGTTCTGGGTGAGTGGCCACGGGGGTCGGCCCTGTGTTGTTGGGTGGGTCGGTTGGTTTCAGAGCCATACTGGGCCCTGCTCGGGGCTTGCTTACTTCTGGCTCTGCTCAGGGATCGATCCTGGCAGTTCCCAGGGCACTGACCATATGGGGTACCAGGGATTGAGGTTAGGTTGGGCTGGCCATGTGCAAGGCAAGCGCCCCACCTATTGTATCATCAGTCTGGCTCCTTTTCCCACACCCCCCAAAGCTGCACCAGGCCAGCCCCACCATCTTTCTGAGCCTCCAGCAGTGTTGGTATTGGGACCTCAGGCAGGATAACCCCGACTCCGGCATTCACCGCACCCCGACCTTTCACCCCTCCAGGCTGACCTCAACAGCACTATCCAGGAGGGTCCGGGCGCCTTCTACGGGGTCAGCTCGCAGTACAGCTCAGCCGACAGCATGACCATCAGCGTCTCCACCAAGGTGTGCTCTTTCGGCAAGCAGGTGGTGGAGAAGGTGGAGGTGAGCAGGGCCGCTGTGGGCTGGGGAGCCGGGGACAGCCCCCCACCCCCCACCCCGGGAGCAGACCCCAAGGTGCCGCCTCTGCCCCTCTTTGCAGACTGAGTACGCCAGGCTGGAGAATGGACGCTTCGTGTACCGCATCCACCGCTCGCCCATGTGCGAGTACATGGTCAACTTCATCCACAAGCTCAAGCACCTGCCGGAGAAGTACATGATGAACAGTGTGCTGGAGAACTTCACCATCCTGCAGGTGCGTGTGTGTGTGTGTGTGTGTGTGTGTGTGTGTGTAAAGTACGTGTATTCGCAAATGTGTGTGTAGAGTACATGTGTGCGAATACGTGTGTCTCCTGGACCCAGGGCACAGCCAACCCCTGGGATCCTTCTTAGTTTGTTTTGTTTTGTTTTGTTTTTGGATGACACCCAGTGGTGCTCAGGGGTTAATCCTGGCTCTACACTCAGAAATCGCTCCTGGCAGACTCGGGACCATATGGGATGCTGGAAATCGAACCATCTTCCATCCTGGGTCAGCCTCATGAGGCAAATGCCCTACAGCTGTGCTATCCAGCCCCTATGGGATCCTTTTTTTTTTTTTTTTTTTTTTTGTGGTTTTTGGGTCACACCCGGCAGTGCTCAGGGATTATTCCTGGCTCCAGGCTCAGAAATTGTTCCTGGCAGGCACGGGGGACCATATGGGACACCGGGATTCGAACCGATGACCTCCTGCATGAAAGGCAAACACCTTACCTCCATGCTATCTCTCCGGCCCCGGGGATCCTCTTTTTGTTTTTCAACTTTTTGGGTTTTGTTTTGTTTTCTTTTCTTTTCTTTTTGGGTCACACCCGGCAGCACTCAGGGGTCACTCTTGGCTTCATGCTCAGAAATCGCTCCTGGCGGGTGACCATATGGGATGCCGGAATTCGAACCACCGACCTTCTGCACGCAAGGCAAATACCTTATCTCTATGCTATCTCTCCGGCCCCATCTTTTTGGTTTTTTTTGGCCACACTTGGTGACGCTCAGGGGTTACTCCTGGCTATGTGCTCAGAAATCGCTCCTGGCTTAGGGGACCTTATGGGATGCTGGGGAATTGAACCTCCGTCTGTCCTGGGCTAGTGCACGCAAGGCAGACGCCTTAAGACTTGTGCCACTGCTCCGGCCCTGATTTTTTGGGTATTTTTGAGCTCGTACCTGAAGGCTTACTCCTGGCTCTACGTTCAGGGACCACTCCTGATGGTACTCAGGGGCACCTTATGGGATGTCGGAGATTGAATGTAGGTCGGCTGTCTGCCAGCCAAGCTTTCTACCTGATGTCCTGTTGCTCCCTGATTTCATGGTCTTCTTCCTGCCCCCAGGTGGTCACGAGCCGGGATTCCCAGGAGACCCTGCTCGTCATTGCGTTCGTCTTTGAGGTCTCCACCAGTGAACATGGGGCACAGCACCACGTCTACAAGCTTGTCAAGGACTAGGGTGCCCTCTGCCACTGCTGGGCCTGGGACGGGCATCTTCTCCACATCCCCTGCCTGGCCCCGCACCTCCGGGGCATCCAGGATTCTGGACTCAGCCTTGACCCAGGAGGCCTCCCCACACCCCCGCCACACACACTCCCTGCCACTGTTCTGCGCTTTACTTGTGGGCGGAGAAGGGGGGGTTCTGGATCTTTTGCCACCCTGCTCTGCCCCACTGATGAGGGAGGGAGTCGGGGAGCCTGGGCTGGAGCTGGGGTGGGCCCCCTGGGAGTGTGACCCACAGACTTTGGTAGGATGGAGACCAGGGGGAGTGGGCCAGGCTGGGATGGGCAGAGGAGAGGGGTTCACCCACACCTATTCTGTGCCCACTGTGTGTCAGGCCTGGTGCCCGTCTCAGACTACCCAGATGAAGTGCCTTGAGTCCCAGAAGTTAAGGGCTCTGCAAGAGGGGAGGCAGGCGAAGTTGGGGTTCTCCCTGCCACCCCCTCTCCCCCCCAGGCTGCCGGTTTCCAGAGCCTTATGGACACTATTTTCCTGTTGTGGGGCTGGCGCAATGCACAAAGGAGCAGAGTCCCCGGGCACCCCCAATACATCCCCTCCCCAGCCCTCTGCAGCAGGGCAGGGGGTTGCTGACCTGGGAGGAAAGGGGGTCTGGGAGGTACCCTCCATCGCCTGACGCCAGCTTCCCTAAAGGCTCCAGAAGTCAGGCGGGGTAATGGAGCCCCGTGCGTGCCCCCATCCTCCATCCCCCCCCCCCCCAAGCCTTCTGATGGGGCCTGGTTCCCGGTAGACCTGGGCTCAGAAATAGGCGGAGGGTCAGGTAGGAAGAGGGGCGCCTGCCCGGTGCTTAGCAGCCAGGGTATTTATGAGTCTCATGAAGTACTGTCTGTGCCTTGCCCTTCCCACTGCTCCCCTGAGCTTCCTGACGGCTCACAGTACGCATATGCTCAGGCCACTTCCAAACCCAACTTAGGTTTTATAATGTATATTATATATATTTTTTGTGTATTTTTTAAATCCAGCTGTGATGGGTTATATCATAAATGTGTCACAAGGTGGGGCATGGGCAATTCGAGCCCCTGCTCCTGCTCAAAAAAAAAAAAAAAGAAAAAAAAAAAGGCAAACATACGCTAATTAAAGTTATTTGTGGGCTCCCCTTGTGACATGTGCCAGACCTCTGGGGCCCTGGATGTCACTGCACCCACCCTGTCGCTGCTGGGGCTCCCCAGCCCAGCTTGTGCTCCAGAAAGGTGATGCCAGAATTCTAGGAGGCCGCTCACCCCGACCTTTCACTTACTCCTGCCGGGAGTCCAGCACAGATGCCTTACATGGCTACCAGGGTAGCGGGGTACCTTATTGAGTGCTTAGGGGCCCAAGTAGGCAAACAAGTCAGCGAGTCAGTGCTCAGGCCCAAACATGTAGGGGACATCCAGGCAGTTCTAAGGGACCATGTGGTACCAGAGTGAACCCAGGGGCTTGTATGTGTTGGGCCTACACTCACAAACCCTCTCCCTTAAATTGGGCTGGTTTGGGGGTCACTTCCAGGGGTTCTGAGGCTTTTGGGGAGCAAGATCAGAATCCAGTGAGCCTAACTTCCTTCCACACACTGAAAAAACAAAGGATCTCCGGTGACTTGCTTTATTGCGCAATTGGCTTTATTGCAGTCAACAGAGAATGAAACCCATTTTTTCAGGTGTTCCTGCACACCTTTGTATGTGGCATGACATCAATACTGTTTTGTAATTTCTGGTTAAGTATGAGGTGGTAGCACTGTGCAAAAAAACACTGGTTTTTATAGAGGGCTGGAGAAAGAGGGTAAAGGGTAAGGGGACATGCTTTGCATACAGCCAATCCTAGCTTAATCTCAGGCACAAAATGTCCCTCAAGCAGAGTAAGCCCCAACAAAGCAGTGGGTATTTTAGAGCCAGTCATACCTGGGTCATTCAGGGTCACTCCTAGTGGTTACTGGGGGACCATATGGGATGTTGGGATGGGAATTAGCTGCATCAAAACAAGGCCTAGGGGGTGAAGTAGTGGCGCAAGTGGTAAGGTGTCTGGCCTTGCCGTGCTAGCCTAGGACGGACCCTGGTTCGATGCCCCTCTCACCCCCGGGCGATCCCTTTGGTCCCCTAAGCCAGGAGTGATTTCTGAGCACATAGCCAGGAGTAACTGGAGCATCAGTGGGTGTGGCCCCAAAACAAGACAAATAAAAAAGGCCTAAACCCCTGTATTTCTCCTGTCCTAACGGGGTGAGGAGTACTAACGATTGAATTCAGGGCCTCACATATACAAATGCCCTAACCCCAGGCCCTTTACTACTTTTGAGAAGAGTAACCCCTGGGCACCACCGGGTGAGGCCCCCCCCCCCCAAAAAAAAAAAAAATCACATTTAGGGACCTGAGATAGCATGGAGGTAAGGCATTTGCCTTTCATGCAGGTCATTGATTGTCCCCCAGCCTGCCATTTCTGAGCGTGGAGCCAGGAGTAACCCCAGCACTGCTGGATGTGACCCCCCCGCACCCCCCCAAAAAAAAAAAAAAAAACTAAAAAAGGATCGCATTTAGTCTTGGAGTAAGACAGGACAGTGCTGGAATCAAGATGGGAATGGGATTTCCAGGGCTGAGCTCTAAGCCCTGAGCATCACCATGGAGCACCACTGTCCATGGATCAGACACTACAGGGCTTTATTTCCAGCACTCCATGGTTCTGAGCCCTAGAGGGACCTAAGCAGAGCCTTGAGCTAGTCTCTTTCAAGCAATTCCCATGGCATTCAGGTCATGAGATGTGGGGGTGTCCCTAATTTATCAGCAAACATGGCTGGCCTTGACCACCCTCTGATTGGGTCTTTCTGAACTGGATTGCTTAGCATGCTCAAGACAGCAGTATTGTACTGCAGGTGCAAGCCAGTCAGTCCTTCACCCTGTACCCATAAGCATCCTAGGCATGTGCAGAAACACCCCTGACCCTGGTTTAAGGCCACTGGACTCCAGATCATGAGGCTCTAGCTTTTTTTTTTTTTTGGTTTTTGGGCCACACCTGGCGTTGCTCAGGGGTTACTCCTGGCTGTCTGCTCAGAAATAGCTCCTGGCAGGCACGGGGGACCATATGGGACACCAGGATTCAAACCAAGCACCTTTGGTCCTGGATTGGCTGCTTGCAAGGCAAACGCCGCTGTGCTATCTCTCCGGGCCCTCTAGCCTGTCTTTATGCTTGTTTTTGGTTGCATGGGGTTATTGCTGATTCCTTGGGGGACCACATAAAGGACCTAACTTAAATCTCAGCCCCAAAATGTGGTCCCTCAAGCAGTAATTAAGCCCAACAAAGCAGTGGGTATTTTAGAGCCACTCATACCTGGGTCATTCAGGGTCACTCCTAGTGGTTACTGGGGGACCATATGGGATGTTGGGGGTTACACTGGAATCAGCCGCATCAAAACAAAGCCTAGGATCCAATTGCACCTGAGTCAGCTTTGTCAGTGAGGCAAAGTTCGATTCCTTGCATCCCATGATCCCGAGCTTGCCATTTCTGAGCTCAGAGCCGGGAGAAACCCAAGTGCACGAAACTTCATTCTTGCAAAGCAGGCTGTTTCACTGAGCCAGCCCATCACCAAGTGAAGTGTCTTCTCTTGGTTTTTAGCAGCTGCAACTATGGCACTAACCTGGAGGCTTGCCTTTCATAAAATTGATCTGTTCTATGGAAACAAAGCTAGGAATAGGCCTGGCTATAATAGGCCACTAGTACGTGTGTGGGAGCTTGATTAATAGATCAAGATCAGACTTTACACTTCAGAGGAAATGACAAGCTTCCAATCAACCAACTCACTATAAAGGAGAAAAAAAAATGAAGTTACTTCTAGTGCCCCAGACCAGAAAGGTGGCAGAAGCCTGAACACCTCTAGAAAAAATGTTAACTCAGAACCTTGTTAGCAGGTCCACTAGCACGTTTCTACAAACCACTGCCCTCAACACTGGCATTGTGGCAGCCATTCTCTAGATCTGATTCCTAGATACAGTAATTAGACATGGACTTCTAGCCTGATCCCAAGGCTGTATCTAGGAGCTCTACCTGTCTCATTTCTCAAGAGACTGGCTGCATTCGGAGCAAAGAGAAGGCAGGAGAAGTTATCACTGAAGAAACTCCCCCCATCAAGTCACAGGCAGATAGATGAACATGGCAACACTAGGGTTTATTTAATTGGCCCTTAATACAGGCGCTGGGGCTTGCCCATGGTGCTCTTGATGTATAAAGCCCGGACGTTCTGCCAATTCTTCTTGAGCAATGACACCAGGAAGTTGACAGCCAAATGGATGTTGTACACAAGCTCATCATCTGTCATCTTCACATGCCCAACAGCCACTGCCAGACACAGCACCTGCGAGGAAGGAGGCAAATACCATGTAGGTGGGGGCCAGAAGGATAAGGGGAAAGTTTCCCTAAGGAAGACAGGACCTGGGTTTGGGCACCATTTCTAAGCTAGATGGCCCACCCAGCATCCAAAAACCATTAAACAATATTTGGGTCCATGATCCCTGTGCCAGGCAAACTAGAGCCATTTGCTTCACCCGGCTGAGCACGTCACCTCTGAAGTGTACCCATCAAGCTGTGAGCCAAAACTCCTAGAGGGTCACTGGAGGGGGCCTACCACTGTGACTCCCTTGACTTAATGCCAGACCTTTGCACCCGAGCCAGACCCACCTTCTTCATTTGGAACTTGATTGTGGACTTCACTTCATCAACCTTGGCCACCATGTTTTCATTGTGGGTCAGCAGAGAAGGGAACTTGCCAGCCTTATTCAGGCCAGGGCCCAGAATTCTGGGGATCTGCTTGATTAGAGACTCAGAGGCCAGAAAGGCATCATACTTCTTGGCTGGTAAAAGAGAGGACTGTTCAGAACTTGATGTTGACTGCAAAACAGCTGTGTAAAGCCAATGGTGTTGAGCCCAGTACTGAATGCACCACAGGCCATTTTATCCCCATCTTTTGGACATTTAACTCCTTGGTTAAGAAAAAGAGCAGTCTATGGGGCCGGTGAGGTAGCGCTAGAGGTAAGGTGTCTGCCTTGCAAGGGCTAGCCAAGGAAGGACAGTGGTTCCATCCCCCAGCATCTCATATGGTCCCCCTAAGCCAGGGGCAATTTCTGAGGGCTTAACCAGGAGTAACCCCTGAGCACCAAATGGGTGTGCCCCCCACCCAAAAAAGAAAAAGAGCAGTCTAAACTCTGCCTTTCTTACAAACAGTAGGAAAAGCAGACATCACTGCCATTCTACCATTCCTTTCAAAACTCAGCACCGGGCCGAGACACGTGTTTGATTCCCTGTACCCCACATGCAGTGCAGCAGTGAAGGTATTTGCCTCATATGCTGCCACCCAATATAGGCATCTCACCACCACCAGGAAGTGATTCCTTGGTGCAGAAGCAGGAGTAACCTGAGGCAGCACTGGTGTGATCCAAACCCCAAAAACCTCCACAGTAGCCAAATTATGATTCATGTTTCTGTCACTTCTGCCTCCACTCGCCGGTTTCGAGCACCATGTCCCCAACTCACCCAACTTTTTCACCAGTTTCTTATTCTTGTTGAGTTTCTTCAGTGCTTCTATGTCCATGTGGGGGATATCCACAGCCTTGGCCTCATCGCAGTGCTGCTGGTCCCCCAAGACACACACGGAAAACTTGGGGCGAGGGGTGGACTTGAGCCTGCGTTGGAAGGGGACAGGGAAAGCAAAAGGCGTCATAGCCAGTTCCAAATACCAGGAAGAGAGATTATAGAGGAAAACGGGCAGAGGCCACCGAGCCTTACCCAGCGCTGGAACCTTCACCAACAGCTAGTCTGGCTTCTCAAACTAGCCGGCGGGTTCGGCCGAGGCCTCCCCACGCCTCCCCTCTTGTTTTAAGACCCAGGGTGGGGGTCCGTCCAGCCAGCCTCGCCTGCCTGGAGCAGGGGGGCGGTCTGAACTACCCGGGCACGTCCATACCACCAGAGGCTTGGCCTCCTGCAGACTCAAAGAAATATCTGCAGGGAGGTGGCAAGCACAGGGGTGGCACGGAGGGCTGGGTGGTGGGTTCATTGCGGTGCCAACCTGACGGTGCCCGAGAAACGCTTGTCCTTCTGCGGGTCGTAGTTCTTCAGGCTGATCTGCAGCTCCACCGTCTCCAGAAACCTTTGGGGAAGAGGAGAAAAGAAGTGAGGCCTAGGGATAGCATGGAGGTAGGGCATTGATTGGCCTTGCATGCAGAATGGTTCGAATGCCATATGGTCCCTGGTGCCAGCCAGGAGCGATCTCTGAGCAGAGCCAGGACTAACTCCTGAGCACTGCCAGATGTGATCCAAAAACCAAAAATAAAGAAGTGAGGCCAGAGCCCCCAATGGGCTTCATGATGCGCTGCCCACTGCCCTACCCAGCATCCAGGCTTACTTACTTCCGACGCTTGCGCTGGTTCCCATGCAGGACTTCCCGCACCGCCTCGTACAGGGTGTCGCGGGAGACTTTGCTGCTGCGGGAGAGAGATGCACACGGGGCGCTTAGGCAGCTGCGTTGGGCCACTGTGTCCCCACCATGCCAGATCCAACGCCCGGGCAACAGGCCGCTCTCCTGGCACAGGCCTCAATTCCAATCCTGCACCCGAACGCCGGCCAGAAATGCCCCGCAGCCCAGCAGAAGACTCTCGGTCCTCCCCGAAGGACCCGCAGTCCCCCAGAGCGCCTAGAGGAAAAGGATGGCTGTAGATTGCGCCCTAAGCGCCGCCACGTACCTCATGGTGCCTGCCGCCGCGGTATCCGGAAAAGAGAGGGCTGCGCACGGCGCATGCGCTCAAATAGGGGCTCTCTCTTCTCGCGAGATTCGCATGCGCTCAAATACGGGTTCTCTCTCTTCTCGCGAGAGTTTACTGGGTTCCGAGGACTTCGCTTTAAAGGCCTGCTGTTCCGCCGGACGGCCGCTTGGGGGCACTGCGGCGCGCGGCCCAGCTAAAGCCAGGCATCTCCTGGCCAAATTATTGGGGTTCCCCAGTGATGCCCTCGGAGGGCAGACGAGTCCCCCCATGTTTGTCCCCAACTCCTCCAAAAGCAGGCTCTCTCGATCATGTGTCTCTCTTCATCTTGCATTGATTGCCCCAGCAGTGCTCAGGAACCAGGCCTACCCAAAACCCACATTATTTATTATTATTATTATTATTATTATTAATCATAACTATTATTTTTGGTTTTGGGGTCACACCCGGCAGTGCTCAGGGGTTACTCCTAGCTCTGTGCTCAGAAATCGCTCCTGGCAGGCACCAGGGACCTCATGGGATGCCGGGATTCAAACCACCATCCGTCCTGGATGCATTCAAGGCCAACACCCTACCACTGTGCTATCTCTCTGGCCTCCGAATACCCACATTTATTTAAACCATCTCCCAACATTGCTAGGCTTTGAGGGCCAGAAAGATAAAACAACAGGTAAGGCGTTTGGCCTTGTCTTGCATGTGGCTGACCCAGGAACCCCATATGGTCCCCCAAGCAAGCATCACCAGGAATAATTTCCTGAGTGCAGAGCCAAGACTAATCTTAGCATGGTTGGGTGTAACTCCAAAACAACAATAAAAATGACCTGGGTTTGGTCGAGATTCCATGTGATGTCTGACTGAATACAGAACTAAATGCACCACTGGGTGTGACCCCCCAAAAAGCAAAAACGCTGGAGAGATAGTACTGCAGGTAACTTGAGTTCAATTCCTGGTACTGAATATGGTCTCTTGTATCCCACCAGACGTGATCCCTAAGCATAGAGCCTGGACTAAAACCAGGACTAAAAACCCTGGTGTGCACCCCCCACCCAAAGAAATAATGTGTTACAGATGCCTCTGAGACTTGGGACTGCTCCCCAGGATCAGTCCCTCTTCTTGAGAATGTGCCCTATGGGGCTGAAGAGAGTACTGATGGGCATTTGTACTAGGGCATTTGCCTGGCATACAATAAACCCAGGCTCAGTCCCTGGCATCTCACATGGTCTCTTGAAACTGGCCAGACCCTACTAAGGGCAGACCCTGAGTAAGCCCTGAGGACCACCAGTATGGTCCAAAAAATAAACCTAACTATGTAAATAAATATGCCCCAGGTAGCTTGCTCTTCAAGTCCATGTTCTTCCTTGAACATGCATCTGTCTCGCTTGCTTGCCTGCTTCTTTGCTAGCTATTCTCATTCTAAAGATGTTTTCTTTTTCTTTTTTTTCTTTTTTCTTTCTTTCTTTTTTTTTTTTTTTTTTTTTGTGGTTTTTGAGTCACACCCGGCAGTGCTCAGGGGTTATTCCTGGCTCCAGGCTCAGAAATTGCTCCTGGCAGGCATGGGGGACCACATGGGATGCCGGGATTCAAACTGATGACCTCCTGCATGAAAGGCAAACGCCTTACCTTCATGCTATCTCTCCGGCCCTAAAGATGTGTTTTCACTTGGACATGTACTTCACTTTCTCTTCCCTCATTTTTTTTGGGGGGGGGGGGGGTTTGGGCCACACCCATTTTATGCTCAGGGGTTACTCCTTAAATGCTCAGAAATTGCCCCTGGCTTGGGGGGACCATATGGGACACTGGGGGATAGAACCTCAGTCCTTCCTTGGCTAGCGCTTGCAAGGCAGACACCTTACCTCTAGCACCACCTCACCAGCCCCAATCCCTCATATCTTTGTAAATTTCAGTAAAACCTTGTTGGGGCCAGAGCGATAGCACAGTGGGTAGGGCATTTGCCTTGCATGCAGCTGACACAGATTTGATCCCTGACATCCCATGTGGTCCCCTGAGCCTACCAGGCTGGCTTTCTCTCTCTCTCTCTCTCTCTCTCTTGGTTTTTGGGTCACACCCGTCAGCGCTCAGGGGTTCCTCCTGGCTCTACACTCAGAAATCACTCTTGGCAGGTCTGGGGACCGTATGGGATGCCAGGATTCAAACCACTGTCCTTCTGCATGCAAGGCAAATGCCCTGCCTCCATGCTATCTCTCCGGCCCCAGGAGTAATTTCTGAGCTCAAGGCCAGGAGTAACCCGAGTGCCAGTGGGTGTGGGTCCCATAAAATCATTCTTTAAAAATTAAATAAACAGGGCCAGAGAGATAGCACAGAAGTAGGGCATTTGCCTTGCACGCAGCCGATCCGGAATGGACAGTGGTTCGAATCCCGGCATCCCCTACGGTCCTCCATGCCTGCCACGAGTGATTTCTGAGCACCGTCAGGTGTGGCCCAAAACAAACATATAAACAAAAGGCCACGGTACCTACCTGAATCAAGGGGAGTAAGACAAGGCTAAGCAGATGTATGGCGCCCACGGGTCACAGGACCCTGAAGGACCTGCCGGTTCTTGTCCCCTCATCATGCTCCTCTCAGCCCTCATTAACCCCAGACCTAGATTCCTCTCCAATGCCAGCTAGCCAGAAATCCTCCCGACTTAGCCCACCCGCAAGCCTCCCTCCAGTGTGTGATGTGTGTGTCACTTGCCTGAGCCACTGAGCAGGGCGCGGGGGGGGGGGGGGGGGGGGGGGGGAGTCTGTGACATTTTCTCAAAGCCCAACAACCACCCTTCCCTCCCATAACAGCTCTCAGAGGAAAGGATGCCCTTTGTCACATAAGTATGGGGTGGGCTGGAAGGATAGCACAGCCATAGGGCATTTGACTTGCACGCGGCTGACCCAGGACGGACCTCGGTTCGATCCCTGGCATCCCATATGGTCCCCCAAGCCAGGGGCGATTTCTTTTTTTTTTTTTTTTTTTTTTTTTTTTGGTTTTTGGGCCACACCCGTTTGACTCTCAGGGGTTACTCCTGGCTATGTGCTCAGAAATCGCCCCTGGCTTGCGGGGACCATATGGGACGCCGGGGGATCGAACCGCGGTGGGTCCGTTCCTTGGCGCGCTTGTAAGGCAGACACCTTACCTCTAGCGCCACCTTCCCGGCCCCGCCAGGGGCGATTTCTGAGCGCATAGCCAGGAGTAACCCCTGAGCATTACCGGGTGTGCCCCCCCCCAAAAAAAAAACAACAAAATAAAAGGAGTATGGGTGTGTGGACTGAGATGTGCATGCATGAACAGGGACCGTGTCCATGTGTTGGATATGTGTCTGCCCACCTAGATTATGTATACATGAATAGGAATTGTGTGAGAGCATATGTGTGTGTGTGTGTGTGTATGTGTGTATGTGTGTGTGTGTGTGTGTGTGTGTGTGTGTGAGTGTGCAGGAAGTGTATATGGGATGACTGGGAAAATATGTGTATACATATGGAGTGCATATGGAGGGTGAGTGTTCATTTTCACATATACTCAGAATCAACAGGCAAACAGGCACTGCTTCTCATCACATTTTACTGAACTTCCTGTTTCTCGTTACATCCTGTTGGCCAATGATTCCACACTAGTGAGAGTGCAGAGTTGTGTGTGCTGAGCACAGTTGGGTCTGGGGGCCTCATGAATGCTGGTTCGGCTTTGACCTCACAGGTCTTCTCAGAATTTCTGCTCCCAGTAGGAGGCAAGGAGTGACAAGGAAGGAGCCCAGAGTCTGCGGCTCTTAGAAATGGAGCAATAGCACAGTGGGTAGGGCATTTGCTTGTATGCATCGGATCCGGGTTCGATTCCATGTGGTCCCGAGCCTGCCATGAGCGATTTCTGAGCGCAGAGCCAGGAGTAAACAAAGTGCTACCAGATGTGGCCCCCCCAAACAAAACAACAACAACAAAATGAACAAGCTCTGAGCTCCAGGGCAAGGGAGGAGAGAGCAGTAGGTAGGGTGCATGCCTGGCATGTGGCCAACCAGGGTTTGATTCCCAGAACCCCATATAGTTCCCTGAGCACCACCAGGAGTGATTCCTGAATTCAGGGCCACGAGTAACTCCCAAACGCTGCTAGGTGTGGACCCCCCCCCCCCATAACAATAACAAATCGAGCTCTCTCCTCCTCCGTCCTTGACCCAAGACCCTCCTTGCTAGTGCCAAGATGGCCTCTGGTCAGGCTGTATGAGGAAGCAGTGTCTCAGGGGAGGCCAGGCTTAGTATCCATTCTCAGTAGGAACCAGTGTGGGCTGGTCATGGCCAAAGTGTCCTTCAGGAAGCTGGTGAAGTGACAGGAGGGTCCCCAGGTGAGGGTCAGGAGCCCAGACGTCTCAGGGCAGCCTGTAGAGACTTCTTCAGGAAAGTGGTGTTGGGCTCCAGGGCTGTGGCCAGGCCCAGCCTCTGCGACTGAGTGATCTGGGGAGAAGGAAGAAACGGTCAGGTCAGGTCAGGTCAACTCGGCATCTGATCCTCCCTCTCCTGTGCCCACTGGCTGCTTGTTTGTTTTGGTTTGGCCTACACCTGGAGGTGCTCCAGGCTTTACTCCTGGATCTGGGCTCAGGGCTCACTCCTCAGAGGGCTCAGGGGACCGTATGGGGTGTCAGGAATCACATCTGGATCAGCCATCAAGCAAGAGCTTGACCCATTGTAATATCACCCTAGACCCAAACTGACCCATTTCAAGTTGATTTAAGTTAACCTGGAGTGGGATATTAGCTGGACAGCCCATCAGTCCTGCTCAGTCCTGTTGTCAACAATGGGTGATCAAGGCCAGCTTGTTGTGTGGCTTCACTTCCTACCATCCTCACAACATTCTGATTTCAGAGCAGGATGTGTGCCCCACCTCCACCCCCAAAAAAAATTCTGGTTCAAGCATCAGGAGTGAAACCAGAGAGCAGAGCCAGTAGCAAGCCCTGAGCACTGCTGGGTGTAGCAACCTCCCTGAAAATGATAAATTCATTTTTAGAGCAGCTGCCTAACTTCCTAAACTTCTGTGCACTCCCTCCTTGGCGGTCCCCAGATGTTGCAATGACCTTCTCATCAGCTGTCTCCTCTTACTAACCCGGTGCTGAGGGTGGCCTACGTCAGGGCTCCCCAACTTCTCCTACAGAAACAGGCCCTGGATTCCTCCACAGCTCCAGTCCCCAGTGCCTGGGCCAGAAGTTGCCCTTTCCCTGGCACAGAGGCAGAAGCAGCCCTCATGGTCCCACCAACACTCACATTGGCCTGGTACTTGCTCATCACTGTCAGCAGGAGCTTGGCATAGGCCATGGACGTGGTGGCCGCTGGCCCCTCCTTACAGAGCCTCCCCATCAGGACACTGAACTTCTCAGGGGTCAGCTCCACCTGTGCACATTGGGAGAAGAAGCAGTGACTTCCCGGGCCCCAAGCATCAAACATATGGCACAGTGACCTCATTCAAGAACCTCCCCAGTCTGTCTGGTGGGCACAGTCATGAAGCCCACCCCTTTTTTCTTTTTGGCTTTTGGGCCATACCCGGCTCTCAGCGGTTATTCCTGGCTCTATGCTCAGAAATGACCCCTGTCGAGCTCAGGGACCATATGGGATACTGGGGATCAAACCCAGGTCAGCCATGTGCAAGGCAAATGCCCTACCTACTATACTATCTCTCTGGCTCCATGAAGCCCCTTTTGTAAAAAAGAGAACTTCAGTCATGAGGAAGTCAAGTTGACTGAAATTTCACACCAACAAGACAGAACTTCAGGTACCAATGTGGACATTGCCAGAACATATAGGGATGTGGCTTGACAGTAGAATATGTCACATGAGGGCCCAGAGAGATGGCACAGTGGCGTTTGCCTTGCAAGCAGCTGATCCAGGACCAAAGGTGGTTGGTTCGAATCCCAGTGTCCCATATGGTCCCCCATGCCTGCCAGGAGCTATTTCTGAGCAGACAGCCAGGAGTAACCCCTGAGCACCGCCGGGTGTGGCCCAAAAACCAAAAAAAGAAAAAAAAAAAAAAAGAAAAAAAAAAAGAATATGTCACATGAGTGAGCTCCACACATTATACACCCCGCCCCGAAAATAAAATACCAAACAAGGGAAAAAGCACATTTAGTTCTGGCAGTGCTCAGGGGACTGTGTAGAGCTGGAGTCTGAGCTCTCCAAACCCTCTAAGATCTCTGAGTCATCTCTCTGAACCTGGAAAAGGGTTCTTTTGTTATAGCATTTCTGGGAGGGCCCCCGCCAAAACCATGGCACCGAACCCTCCAGAAGGGAATCTGGATGGCTGGGGGATACTTTTTCCTGCAGCCTTTCAGAATGGTCCATGCAGGAGCCTCTAACATATGTCAGAACAGAACAAAACCAGGCATACGAGTGTCCCTGCCCAGGTCTCGCAGAGGACGAGGGTGGCACTGGGCTGAACCCGAGGACTCTCTGCTCCCGACTCTTCTGCCCAGGTTTCAGGCCCAACCTCACCTGCCGCTCCAGCAGCGCCTGCAGCACCACGAAAGTCTCCTCCTCCCAGGGCAGCTCCAGGATCGGGCTGCAAAGCACAGGCACTGTGAAACGCTATTCTCCCCACACCCCACCATGTGGGGAGGCCTGCTGCTGGGTACCCCCAAACCTCTCTGGCATACTCTGTGTCTGGGTACCCTGGAAATAGTCAACACCCTGATAAAAGAAGTAGCAACCGGACCCTTCCAGGCTGGAAGCAGAGCCTGCTCAGTGCTGGGAAAGGTCCCACCTAGCTTACCTGCCTCTGATCAAGGACACGGATATGCAACCAGGCCCTAAGAGCACCTCAGGGTGAAAGAGGGCTGGAATGGGACAGGAGGGATAGCACAGTGCAAGAGCATTTGACTTGCATGAAGCCAATCCAGAACAGACGGTGGTTCAAATCCCGGCATCCCATATGGTCCCTCATGCCTGCTAGGAGTGATTTCTGAGCACAGAGCCAGGAGTAACCCCTTAGCGATGCCAGGTGTGACTCAAAAACAAACAAACTAAAAAAAGAGGACTGGAATAGTGATCTGGACTTGGTCCCTGTCACTCCTTATGGTCCCCTGAGCCCAACCGAAGAGATCTCTGAGCACAGAGCCAGGAGTGATCCCTAAGTACTGCCGGGTATAGCCCCAAAATAACACCAAAGAGGGCCTGGAAGGTAGCCCAGAGGGTTGAATCACAGAATTTACAGGCAGGAGGTGAAATTCACCCCAGTGACACAGGATCCCCAGAGCACCCCCTACCAGAAAAGAATCCTGAGTACAAAAGGCAGAAGCAGTTGTCTGGGTCAGAACATACGTGCAAAGTCTTGGGTGTGACCCCGGTCCTGGTCCAAATGATCAGACACAAAAGGGGAAGGTGATTCTGGAGAGGATGGCGGCAAGTGGGATGATGATAGTGAGGGAGAGTCTTCCCTACAGAGCCCTCTGGGGGGAGGCTTACTCCAACCGTGCTCCCTATAACGTTACATACTGGGTGTTCTTGTGTCAAGGCAGCACGGTGGAAACTAGATGGCAGGTCCCACAGAACAGCTTGGATCCTTGGCCATCCCTCAGAGCCTGATTTCCAGCTTACTGACTGACTGAAGGCAGATATAGCGCTAGACCCTGCCCACCCCCCCCAGGTACTGAGCATTTATTTATTTTTTTTGGTTTTTCAGGCCTTAGCAACACTTTTTTTGGGGGGGGCACACCCGGTAACGCTCATGGGTTACTCCTGGCTATGCGCTCAGAAGTCGCTCCTGGCTTGGGGGACCATATGGGACACCAGGGGATCGAACCGAGGTCCGTCCTAGGCTAGCGCTGGCAAGGCAGACACCTTACCTCTAGCGCCACCGCGCCGGCCCCAGCAACACTTTTTTGAGAACTTCCTCAGTGCGAGATATCATATAGCAGTCAATCAATGTAACTGTTATATAATAAACATGAAATTTTTTTTCTTCCCATATGTAAACTTGGGAAAATGCTAAAGTGAGTGTCATCTCCATTTTTCTTACGAGGACGTGGGCTCCGAGAAACAGGAATGACCTATCTGAATTTTCTGAGACTAGGTGAGATTTGACACCATGTCTGAGTTCTTACCCTTGGTGCCATATTCCAACCACATCCGTGAAAAAGAAAGACTCAAGAATGGAGGCCACTGGCCCCTTTGTGGTCTCCGAGGCACCTGGCACAGTCCCCCAGAGAGGCAGAATCAGGGGAGCATAAATGCTGGGTTCAGGGAGGGAACTCAGCCAAGGCGCAACCACTTGGGCCAGAAAGGACCTGGCCACACCCAGTGGTGCTCAGGCATTACTCCTGGCTCTGCATCAGGGATCACTCCCAGTGGGTTCACACTGGATGCTGGAGATGGAATCTGGTGAGCTGCATGCAAGGCAAACACCCTCATCGCTGTATTGTCTTCCAGTCCTTGTACCCATTGTTCAGATGCAGCGTGGTGCCCCGGCATAGCCCTAACCTCAACGTCCACCTGGAGTAAGCTCAGAAGGGAGAGGCAGGAGCATGGGAGGCACACTTACTCCAGCAGCAAAGCCTGCGAGTCTGGCTCCAGGGCTGTGTCCTTCATCAGACAACACAGTAATTCTGATTGAGCTGAACCTGAAAGGGAAAAAACAGAGAAGAGTTGGAGGGTACAGCCCAGAAGTGAATGGGACCAGGGGAACAATCCCGCTCATATAAGGAAAGGGGCTTTATCAGGGAACTAGGGGTGTTTCTCCCTTTTCTCTTCTCTTCCTTGCCAGGAACCACAGACAGTGGCTGATCAGGATCCCCTGGGTGCATGTGTGCCTGGCCATGGGGCTAAGGCTTGGGCCTGCTCACCTATCCTGGGTACTTTCCTAAACCACCGGGGGCCATCTTTCTGGCCCTGCTTGCTGGGGATCCCAAAGAGTAGGTTGTTAGGATGTTTGGATGGCACCAGGCTTTGAACTCAGAACCTTGTGCTTGCCAAGCAAGCACTGTGTGGGCTCCAGCCAATGGTGTTTCTGCTCACCACGTGGGAACAGAGGGGAACATGATCAGGCCTGTGAAGGGCCCCAGAATCACCTGTTCCCAAGGCCTGGAGCACAGGGCCGATGAGGGATCTGCAGACGGAGTGGGGATACTTGGCACAGAAGGAGGTCAAAGCGGTCCTGAGGAGGCAGGAAGCTGAAGAAGTGAGGGAGAGAATCTAGAGCCCAGGAAGAAGAAATATTCATTCATTCATTCACTCATTCATTTATTCATTCATTATCTGACACTCTCTAGGAGGCAAGTTGGGGGCCACACCACACCTGATGGTGCTCAGGGTTTACTCCTTGCGGTGCTCAGAAATTCAGAAATTAATCTTTTTTTTTTTTTTCTGGCTATGCACTCAGAAATCGCCCCTGGCTTGGGGGGACCATATGGGATGCCGGGAGATCGAACCGTGGTCCGTCCTATGCTAGTGCTTGCAAGGCAGACACCTTACCTCTAACGCCACTTTCCCGGCCCCAGGAATTAATCTTGGCTGTGTTCAGGGGATGACAGATGGTGCGGGGGATCGAGCCAGGGGCAAGATAATTGCTTAACCTTGTGTCATCTCTCTGGCCCTCACATTTTCCCCTTTGACAAGTGTTTAGCAGACGCTGGTGTCAGCGGAGAGGCATGCAACAAGGGAAAAACAATAAATTCTCTCTGGTGCTCCCATGAACCCAATTTGGGGAAGAAAGACAGACCTAGCTTTCCTCACCAGCAACCAAACCACTGTGAGTCCCTTGATTAGCCCCTCAAAGGGTCAAGGAACCCTGCAGGAAGTATCAGAAAGCAGAATAGTAAACAGCATGGGGTGCTGTTCCCTGGCTGGACCCAGCAAGGCTGGACAGCCCCTCTCCCATGCCCACTGCCCCACTCTGTCCCTGGCACACCACCTCCAAGGTCCCTTACTTACCCGGTCAAGAAAGAGGCTCCTGGATAGCACAGTGGCATTGCTGAGGCTCAGGTCGGGGGACAGGGCCAGCAGCCAGGTGCAGAGCCGCAGCAGCCCGGCATCCGGGAGCTCAGTGACCTGCAGCTGGGAACACAGCAGGGCCACCTGCCCCACGGGCAGGGTCTCAGACCCAGGCAGGAGAGGAACCTGCAAAGGCGCTGCTGGGACCCCTAAGGCTGCCCTCAGGGGAGGAATCACATCCCACCAAACCCTCCCCAAAGACTTAAGAGGGTACAGGGCTGGACTGGGGGACCCCAGACTCACCTGCCCTGGGCCGCACTCATGCAGCAGTTGCAGCTCCACTGGAGGGGGTGCCTCTAGCCCCTGGAAAAGCAAACTCCGCCTTAGGGCTGGCCAGACCCTGAGAAACCCCCTTAGACTGAGGGGCAGGAGGGATAGTGTGGGGATAACTATCAGAGGAGAGGAACAATCTAGGGGTACATGGCAGAGGAAAGAATTTCCCCTGAGCTCAAAGCATGCTGGGGCTCCCATCACTCCCATCCCTCATGCCCCAACAGCAGCTTCTCTGCTGGGGTTCCCCTGGGTGCACAGAGGTAGAGGTGTGAGAGAAAGGTGGAAGATGGGTTCTGCGGGCAGCAGAGACATGTCACCTCCTGGAAGGTCTTCAGTAGCTGCTGCAGCTGGGGCACCTGGTCCTGCAAAGGGGAGGCCAGTTACCACCGTGGCCCCAACCTCAGCCCGAGACCTCTCTTCTCAGAAGACCCAGATCAGGGGTTGCTGGTGGATATAGATAACCCAAAAGCAAAACGGCCAAGAACGTGAAGCCTGTACCATCTAAGTGCTTAAGCACATAAACCAAGGCCAGAGACACAGCACAGACAGTACAGGGGTTAAGGCGTTTCTCTTGGAAAGGGCTGACCACTAGTTAATCCCTGGAACCCCATAGGATCCCCTGAACACCGCCAGGAGTGAGCCCTTAGCACAGAGGCAGGAGTAAGCCCTGAGTACTGCTGAGTGTGGAGAGGAAAGGGAAGGGGAAGGATGAAAATGGGAGAGGAAAGGAGGATAGGGCAAAGGAAAGCAGGATAGGGAAGGGGAGAACAGGGCAGTACAAGGCAGAGCAGGACAGGGAAGGGAAGGGAAGGGGATGGGAGTAAAGGGGGAAGGCAGGGGAGCAGAGGAAAAGGAAGTGGAAAGAAGTGGAGGAAAAAGTGAAGTTAGTGCCAGAGACTCAGCTAATCCTTTACATGTAGGAGTTCCACGTTCAATCCCAAGCAAATGGTATCTACATGATCCCTAAGCACAGCCAGGAGCACTCTTGATACAGATAGATCTGAGAGTAGCCCCTGAGCACTGCCAGGTGTGACTCCAAGCCAAAGAGGGTGAAATGACTCCTATTCCGGCTGGGGATAGAACTCAGCCAGAGTATTGCCTGGCATGCACACCAAAACCAAAAGCCAGGCACAAAGCAGAGCTCAAACCAGCCCATGTGAACCCCCAGTGCCATGGGCACCCATCCCACAGAGGACAGGTGGCTTGGGAAGACAGGGTCACAGGTTGAGCCTCTCCTCTGGCCCTAAAAAGTCCCAGGAGGAGGCGGCGGAGCGGTGGCACAAGTGGTAGGGCGTTTGCCTTGCAAAGGCTGACCTAGAACTGACTGTGGTTCGAGCTCCTGGCTTCCCATATGTTCTCCCAGCCAGGAGTGATTTCTGAGTGCATAGCCAGGAGTAACCCCTGAGAGTTACTGGGTGTGGCCCAAAAACCAAAACAAACAGCCCAGGAGACAGGGCAACAGGTAAGGCTCCTGCTTCACATACAGCAGACCACAGTTCTATCCCCAACCAGCTTGGTCCTACAGAAGTGATCCCTGCAGAGCCAGGAGTAAGCTTGAGCACTGCAGGGTGTGGTCCCGCCCCCCAAAAAGCGATCATTAGCCCCAGGGTTCCCCACTTCTAGCCACCTCCCCTACCCCGTCCCTAGAGACTGCAGACTTGGTTTCCTTGTGCCATTCTCCTTCCCTGGCTCCAAGGATGATGGACAACCCGCCTGGGAGACAGAAGCCCAAGCAGCTTTCACCCCAGAACGATTTACCCGCCCCCAGAAGTACCTGCAGTGCTTTAGGCAATGCCACACTCTCAGCCTGGCCTTGGGGGTCCCGCAGTTTCTGAGCAGCTTCCTTGGGCTCCAGCTTCCCTGTAGAGGGGAATCCTTGTCCCTCTGCCAAGGAGGGGGGCAGCACGGGTTCTGGATCTGGCTCTGCAGGAGGGACTTCTCCTTCCCTCTCCACTCTGAACCTCTTGGGGTCCGGCTCCCCATCAGGACTGGCTGGTTCTTCTGGCTCCTTCCTGCAGGTAGCCGGCTGGGAGGCATGCAACGCCGCTTGGGACACTTCAGGGCTTGGGGCCTGGGACCATCTTAGCTTCCCACTCCCTCGCCCCAGCCGCTTACACAGGCTGTGCAGCTTGCTCTGGCACGCTGAGGACAGTGGGGACCCAGCCGGTAGGGAGAAGTCGGCCCCCAGATCCCTTCGCATCAATTCACCCAGGGCCTGCAGCCAGCCGTCGGGCTCGGGGCTCGAGTCCTGCCTGGCGATATGCAACAGCCTGCAGAGCTGGGGACGGGGCACCATGGAGTGGACCGCCAGAAGCAGACTCAGAAGGTTCCTGCGGCACAGGCCTGGCAGGCGCAGCAGCAGCGGCTTCCTGGGCAGCAAGGGGAGAGGAAAGTCAGGGTCATGCCGGAGGCAGAGGGCACTGAACAAGGGAGCCTGGAGCCCTGACATGTGGCATGAATCATTTGGGTTTTCTTCAGGTCTGGCCCTGCTCTTTCTGAACCCTGAAGCTCAGACACTCACACTGGAACCTACCCCACCTAGTTTATTTAGGGGTAGAGGGCAGGGAGGGTTGGCAGTGCCTAGGGGGTCCCTCCCTGCTAGCCAACCATCCCTAGGGGACCTCACGCAGTGCTGGGGGGTGGAAGTGGGGTCAGTCATGGACAAGACCAGGGCCTTAAATCCTGTATCTCTCTAGTCGCATGTTTATCTAATATAAAAGTTTCCTTTCTAAAGTTTGGGTGCAAGCCATATTGCAGAGCTGGAGAGGCAGTATAAGGGAGCAGGGAGATCGGGCGCATAAGTGGTGAACCCCAGTTTGATCCCTGATATCACATATGGTCCCCTCACACCTCCAGCAGAGCGAGAAGTATGTACCCCACCCTGAGCACCCTTATTAGATGATACCCCAACTTCCTCTTTCCTTTTTAACCATCCCTTTGATATGTAAAAGTCCAACTGGATCTCACTTCTCTTGGGGCCCAGTTGAATTTGTACTGGAGAATAAAGAGAGCTTTGGGTTTTATGCTTGAAGCATGCAGAGACTACGAGGCAAGAAGCCAACCCGACTCCATGATTCCTCCTGACGGGCTTAGTTACTTATTCCATGTGCTACGCTGCTTCAGACCTGTTCACCAGATTTGGAAATACAACCCCAGTGATTTCACACACTCAAAAATACCATACTCCGGGGCAGAGAGATAGCATGGAGGTAGGGCATTTGCCTCACATGCGGAAGGATGGTGGTTCGAATCCCGGCATCCCATATAGTTCAAGCATGCCAGGAGCGATTTCTGAGCATAGAGCCAGGAGTAACCCCTGAGCACTGCCAGGTGTGACCCAAAAACCAAAAACCAAACAACAACAACAACAACAACAAAACACATGGAGCCATAGCACAGCGGTACGGTGTTTGCCTAGCACAAAGTCTCTAGGACGAACCTTGGCTTGATCCCGTGGCGTCCAATGTGGTCCCCCAAGCCAGGAGCGATTTCTGAGCACATAGCCAGGAGTAACCCCTGAGTGTCACAGGGTGTGGCCCAAAAGGCAAAAACAAATATTTTAATGTTATATATTTATAAAATATAATACACAAATATACTTTTTGTTTTGTTTTGGGGCCACACCAGCAGTGCTCAGTAGTTACTCCAGGCTCTGCACTCAGAAATTGCTTCTTGGCAGGCTTAGGGGACCAGATGGGATGCCAGGAATCAAACTCGAGTCTCTCCTGGGTTAGCTATGTGCAAGGCAAACGCCCTGCTGCTGTGCTATCTCTCTGGCCCCAAATATAAAAAAAAAGTATTATTTTTAATTTTTGGGTCACACCCAGCAGCACTCAGGGTTTACTCCTGGCTCTATGCTCAGAAATCGCTCCTGGCAGACTCGGGGGACCATGTGGGATTCCAGATTCGAACCACCGTCTTTCTGCATGCAAGGCAAATGCCCTACTTCTGTGCTATCTCTCCGGCCAAATATTTTTTAAATAAATAAAAATGCAGAGGACTGGAGAGATGGCAGGGCAGGTAGGGCACTTGAAATGAAAACTATATAGCAGACCCAGGTTCTATATCCGGTACCACATATACACCTCCAAGCAGTGCCAGGATTGATCCCCGAGCACAGAGCCAGGACTAAGTCCTGAGAACAGCTGAGAAATGACCCTCAAACAAAATACATCAATAAAATAAAACACACCGTCCTACAAAAGAAACCAATTACCAGGAAGTGCAGTTCTATGCAGGGACCCTGTATTAAGTCTGCCCCTTCCCATGCACCATCCGGAAAAAGCAGCGCAGCTGGACAAACAGTTCTGTAAAGTGCTGGGGCTTCCACATTTGGGAACTCAGCATGTTCCTGACCCATCTCTTGAAAGAAGTTCAAACTGGAGTGTGGGAAGACTATAGGTCTCTATTTCTACTAATGGAAAACATAAGGAACAAAGCAACACAAATGTTTACCATTGGGATTGACCTCTGAATTCCGGTCTCCAGCCTAATTCTGAAGGGGAAGCAGAGCGGAAAGGGCAGCTCACTCATCCTCCCACTTTCGTTTTTTGTTTTTGGGCTACATCGTTATATATGTTCATAATTTGGGAGTCCCACCTAGCTGTGCTCAGGACTTACTCCTGGCTGAAGACCATATGGGAAATTGTACCCAGGTCAGCAGCATGCAAGGCATGCACCCTAACCACTGTACTATCTCTCTAGCTAATAGTACATAAGCATATATATTCGTCTTTTAATAACAAAAAGGAGAGCCAGAGGCCAGAACAACAGTACAGGGGGTAGGATGCTTGTCTTGCATGCAACCAACCTGGGCTCAACCCCCAGTGCCCTATATGGTTGCCCAGGCACTGCCAGGAGTGCAGTCAATTCCTGAGTTCCAGTCAAGAGTAAGCCCTAAAAAGATTTTTGGTTTTGCTTTTTTGGGGTCACACCCAGCAGTGCTCGGGAGTTACTCCTGGCTCCATGCTCAGAAATCGCTCCTGGCAGGCTCAGGGGACCATATGGGATGCTGGGATTCGAACCACCGTCCTTCTGCATACAAGGCAAATGCCCTACCTCCATGCTATCTCTCCAGCCAGAAATTTTTTTTTTTTTTTTGTTTTTCGGGCCACACCGTTTGATGCTCAGGGGTTACTCCTGGCTAAGCGCTCAGAAATTGCCCCTGGCTTGGGGGGACCATATGGGACACCGGGGGATCGAACCGCGGTCCTGATCCTTGGCTAGCACTTGCAAGGCAGACACCTTACCTCTAGCGCCACCTCGCCGGCCCCAGAATTTTTTTTAATTAAAGAATAAGAGTAAGCCCTGAGCACCACTGAGCACCTGAGCACTGGTATGGCCCTCAACCTCCCCCCCTTTTATTGTTTTGGGACCACACCAACAACCAACAATGTTCAGGAGTTACTCCTACTTCTGACCTCAAGAATCACTACGGGGGGCCGGGCGGTGGCGCTGGAGGTAAGGTGCCTGCCTTGCCTGCGCTAGCCTAGGACGGACCGCGGTTCGATCCCCCGGCGTCCCATATGGTCCCCCAAGAAGCCAGGAGCAACTTCTGAGCGCATAGCCAGGAGTAACCCCTGAGCGTCACAGGGTGTGGCCCAAAAACCAAAAAAAAAAAAAAAAAAAAAAAAAAAGAATCACTACGGGCAGTGCTAGGGGATAATATGGAATGCTGGGGAACGAACCCAAGTTGACCCCATGCAAAGCAATAGCCCCAGCCTCTGGGACACATGTTTCATATGCAGGAGGTGTGATCTGACCCAGGTGCAGCAAGTCCCAACTTCCTAGCCCCTAAGCATTTTCATCAGAGTCCTCCTCACACAATGGCTTACAATGATCCCCAGTACCACCAAGAGCAACCCCCAAGCACAGTGCTGGGAGAAGTCCCTGATGGCTACAGGGTATGCCCCTAATCTCCCCACCCCCCCAAAAAAAAATCAAAACAACACATTGAAGACAGAAGCGGTAGAAGTCACCCGATGGTGCTTGCTTCGGCAGTACATATACTAAAATTGGAACAATACAGAGATTAGTATGGCCCCTGCACAAGGATGACACGCAAATTCGTGAAGCATTCCATATTTTTTTTTTTTTTTTTGGTTTTTGGGCCACACCCGTTTGACGCTCAGGGGTTACTCCTGGCTATGTGCTCAGAAATCGCCCCTGGCTTGGGGGGACCATATGGGATGCCGGGGAATCAAACCACTGTCCGTCCTATGCTAGCGCTTGCAAGGCAGACACCTTACCTCTAACGCCACCTTCCTGGCCCCCCATATTTTTTTTTAAACAAAATAAAAAAATAGAAAGAAAAAATAAAGAAGTCACCGGATGAAGGGAAACTGGCAGAGCTGAACTACTGCGCTCCCACTCACATCCTGGAGGGGTGGAGCTCAAACCCCAGACCAGAGGGCAGACAGGCATATAAAGGGCAAGTTCATGTATTGTATGAGATCCAACAATATCCCAGCCCAGTAGGGTACAGCCCCCAAATAACAAAACCATCAAAAATTCCCCAGATTAGGAATGGTCAAGAACACCATAGTCAAGAAAGCAATCCTGCCTTTAAATATCTATTATGCTGATCATATAAAGCCACCAGCCAAGGGGCTGGAGAGATAGCATGAAGGTAAGGCATTTGCCTTGCATGCAGATGGATGGTGGTTCAAATCCCGGCATCCCATATGGTCCCTCGAGCCTGCCAGGAGAGATCTCTGAGCGTTGAGCCAGGAATAACCCCTGAGCTGAGTAACCCCTCCTTCCCCCCCAAAAAAAGAGCCACCAGCCAAGAGATACTGTCATTATAGCTTACACTTCTATATTTGTAGACTTTGTAATGTAGTTTTACAACATGCACACTAGGGCAGAAGTGTGCACCTAGAACATATTTCGAGAAATAAGCTTTCTTTTTCTTTCTCTGTTTTTGGGCAACACCCAACGGTGCTCAGAGATTAATTTCTGGCAGGGCTAAAGGTCTGGGGATTGAACTGGGATTACTGAGTGCCAGGAAAGTGCTAGAACCCCTATATTGTCTCTGCAGGAACATTGGGGGAGGGGGTCAGGGAAGATCACCCTCTTCCCTAAAGCCCCGCAGGGGTGCGTGAATCCACTTTTCGGGGCCTCATTCTCCGCATGTAGTTTTGGGGTGCAGTGATCCCCTCTGTCTGGAGGAACCAGCTGAGCCTCAGGGCCTGCGGCGGGCCGACTTACAGCTGCAGGCGGCAGTCCGGGCCCTCCACGACCGGCTCCTCCTGGCACAGCGCCTCGAGGACATAGCCCCAGTCAAAGGGGTCCCCGCCGCGACTGGATAGGGTCCGCAGCACCCCAAGACCGCGCCGAGCCCCGTCGGGCCCCGTCTGCAACGCGCGAAGCAAGAGGCGCGCCTGGGCCTGGAGATGGGCCCAAGGCAAGGGCTCAGGTCCCCCGGACGACACCTGAGGGGCTGCCATGCCCCGGATCTGGGTACCGTGCAGCCCGTCTCCCCGGTTCCAAGGCTTCAGCTCCGAAAAAGGGGGTACACATTTCCCAGATCGCGACAAGAGCAGGATACTGGGGACCAGCAACTAGCTCAAGGACCAAGTGCAATTAGCGCGCTTTGGAAATTGACGGGAAGGGGCGAAACCGGAAATGAAAGTAACAGGATGAGGCGGGGAAAGCACGCTACGGACCAATGAATAGGGAGCGGAGTTAGAGAGAGAAGCCAATGAAAAGAGGGATAGGGTAGGAGGACCAATGAATGGCTAGAGGAGCGGAGTAGGAGGGCGGGACTACTTTAGCCCCGCCCAGGAGTGGCGCCAGACGGGCCGTGGCGCCATATTGGGAGTGGCTTGTGGGTGGCCTCAGTTCTGGGAGGAGCGTTGGGACGCTGCTGTTGGTGGCGCTTGATGGATGGAGAACAGCATCTGAGCAACTTGACCCCAATGCTCTTCCTCCACTCTTCCTTCCTTTCTTCAGCTCCCTGGAGCAAGGCGATGATGCAGACTGGATGTTTAATCTAATCTGACACCCATGTTACTTACAGACAGGCTTTGCTGGTCACACCATATAGCATCACATCATAATTTCGTTTCTTTCACAAGCCCTCATTCCATTTCTGTTCTCTCCAAATATATATATTGAACCTATATATACCTATAGATAGATGATAGAGATAGAGATAGATGATTGATAGATAGACAGACAGACAGACAGACAGACAGACAGACAGACAGACAGACAGATAGATAGGGTTTAAGGGTGGAACTCAGTGTAATAGTGCGGCCATGGGCCTGGAGAGATAGCACAGCGGTGTTTGCCTTGCAAGCAGCCAATCCAGGATCAAAGGTGGTTGATTCGAATCCCGGTGTCCCATATGGTCCCCCGTGACTGCCAGGAGCTATTTCTTTTTTTTTTTTTTTTTTTTTTTTTTGTTTTTGGGTCTCACCCGGCAGTGCTCAGGGGTTACTCCTGGCTCCAGGCTCAGAAGTCGCTCCTGGCAAGCATGGGGGACCATATGGGACGCCGGGATTCGAACCGATGACCTTCTGCATGAGAGGCAAACGCCTTACCTCCATGCTATCTCTCCGGCCCCGGAGCTATTTCTGAGTAGACAGCCAGGAGTAACCCCTGAGCACCGCTGGGTGTGGCCCCCCCCAAAAAATATAGTGCGTGCCTTTGATAGGTTCCATCCCTATATTCTCACCAGCCATCCCACCACACAGTGGTTTTAAATGCATGAAATGGCCCCAAGGGAGGAGGAGTCACAATAAAGCAGACTGTCATAAATATGACAACAAGGCTTTGCTGTAAACTTCCAAACTTGAGGAAAGCTGCAGGGGTTGTGTTTAGGGACTAGGCTCCACCTGAGTGATCACTGTTGAGGATAAGTAGAGCAGAAAGAATCTAAATTGTCCCTGTGAACTCTCATTTGGGTGTCACTTGCATTTCCTACCCTTTAAGTTTCTACTGATACACACACATACACACACACACACACACACACACACACACACACATTCATTCAGTTAATGTCTAATGAGCACCTAACAACTGAGAATACAGGAAACAAAACAAAAACCCTGGTGCAAGGCCCTGGGGAAGAAATGTGGCCTTTGCTGGGGAGCAATTGGAGTTGCAGTGACAGAGGTCATAGGCTAGATTTCATGAGCTCTGGAGGTCACAGAGAGGACTTTGGCTTTCACCCTGAATAGCATGGAAAGGCTTGGGTATCTTGAACCTGGATCTGATTTCTAGTTTAGCAAAAAAAAAAAAAAAAACACTGAGGTATTTTGAATCACACTCATTGGTGCTCAGGGTTTATTCTTACTTTGCACTCTGGGATTTCTCCTGCAGGACTCAGCCGAATATACTGGTATGTCAGAGATCAAATCCAGGTTGGACACATACAAAGCAAGTGCCCTGTCCACTTTTACTCTCTCTGACCACCCCTCCACCAAAAAAGTCTTTTCCTGAAAGGATTTTTCAGGTAAGTGTTGAGAAAGATTGAAAAGCATTTTCTTTGTTCTGACTTTGCAAACCTAACCCAACAGGAAACCACCTTTTTCTAAGGTTAGCTGTTCTTTTTTTTTTTTTTTTTTTTTTTTTTTTTTTGGTTTTTTGGGCCACACCCGGTAACGCTCAGGGGTTACTCCTGGCTATGTGCTCAGAAGTTGCTCCTGGCTTGTG
The DNA here is from genome assembly GCF_024139225.1 of Suncus etruscus. Taxonomy (NCBI): domain Eukaryota; kingdom Metazoa; phylum Chordata; class Mammalia; order Eulipotyphla; family Soricidae; genus Suncus; species Suncus etruscus. The sequence goes on along the minus strand of NC_064865.1, from coordinate 39,590,759 downwards.
GGACCATATGGGACACCAGGGGATCGAACCGCGGTCCGTCCAAGGCTAGCGCAGGCAAGGCAGGCACCTTACCTTTAGCGCCACCGCCCGGCCCCATGGTTAGCTGTTCTAACTTCACAGAAGATGTGTTGTTTGGTTTTCCAGTGATATGCTATAGAGATGAGGGCAGACCCTGACAAACAATGGACACAGAGAAGACACTAAACAGTCTGCCCTGCGCATGTTCAACCATCAGCTCTACTTAGTGCAGATGTGGCTCAAACCACCAACGTTTGTATTGTAGCCAGGAAAAGAGAATAGCAAGAATAACAAGAAAATTTCTTGTTTTGCATTGCTAAGATTTAGAGTACATGAGACTGAGGTCAGCCTCTGAATTGTACTGCATGTAGTGATTTCTCCAAGAAGTCTCCTTGGGGGGACTTGGGGAATCCTATGTGGTGGCAGGGATGGAACCAGAGTTGGCTGCATGCAAGGCAAGTGCCTTCCCAACAGTATTATTTCTTTGATCTTTCTATCCTTGTTATGGATGTGGAGTTGTCATAGATCTGTGTCAAATAAGCACATCCCCAAGTTGGATGGTTCATGGATCTACTACTCGAAATAGCGGAAATAATGACTTTAATGCATTTTATTGCTTATCTTTCAGAATCCTTCTACAAAAGAGCACAGTTAAAAACCACAGCCGCAAAACATTGAGAAGCTTTGGGCTTGGTGGACAGAATACCATTCACTTCCCTGCTCCCCAGCTGAGTTGCTGCCATTGACCTTTTGGGGGTGTGTGGCAACTTTCAGCTCCCACCAAGTCCCCCCAAAGAGAAAAAGACCTCCCACCTAGCAATCCCACAGCCTCATGCAGCCCAAAGGTTACAGGAGGCTGTGGTTAGAACTTCTGGGATCCATTAGAAGTTCAGGACTCCAGAAGGCCATGGCCAGAGCACAGTCCAGGTAGAACGCATCATTGCCTCTATGGACTGCTGCAGGGTCCAGTACCTGGGAGTAGAGAAAAGTGGGTGACAATACAACCTGGATCAGACCTAGTTGCCTCAGGGGTCAGGTGATCAAGACTGAAACAGAAGATGGGAATGCTGCACATGGCACAGCATTGCAATGACCAAGCAGTTATCTTGAGAAACTACAGCCCTAGAACTATCTTAGCTAACGATGACAGGCTTTATATTAATCAGGGAATGCAGAAGCCATGGCCAACTCCTCCTTGAACCCCTCCCCCCCCATCTCCGTTCCATTTTCCCCTCCTATTACCACCTCATTCCCAGAGGCCTGCAGCTCACTCTCGGGCCAGGGAGGATCAGGTCTCAGGGTCTTAGTTGGGAGCTGGTGCAGATAAATGCAGTCAGACTTGAAGGGGCAGCGGCCGTTCCCCCTCATGAAGAACCGGCACTGGATCTGACTACAAGACAGAAGGGGAAAATGCCATCACCTCCAAGCTTAGTTGCCTTGGGAACAGGCATGCTCAAGGTTAACAAGCAAGGCTGAGTGAGTTGTCCAGAGCCCTAAGACAACCAGATCTCTGCAGGTACCAGGAACATCTGAGCGAGACTTTTACATATAATGTAACAATACTCCAGCAGATGGCAGTAAAGTAATAACTTGACTCGACTGTGAAGTATTTGTTGGTGTCTCTGGGCCAGCAGAGTCTGGGAGGTCCCTTTTCCTTCTTCGAACTAGTTTCAATAAAACCACCTAGAGATAGAGGGATAGCAGGCAACCCTTCCGAATTTGTGTGTGTGTGTGTATTGCTTCACCCATCTTTGCTCAATGGTTATTCCTGGCTCTGTGCTCAGGACTGAGCTCTGGCAATGCTCAGGAGATCATTTGTGGTACAAATTGTTGAATCTGGGTCGGTCTTGTACAAGGCAAGTATCTAAACATCTGTTCTATATTTCTGGACCTCACCCCCAGAATGTCTTTCTCACCAAATTCAATACTTGTTTTATTCAGAGGAATTTTCTTTTTGTTTTGTTTTGTTTGTTTGTTTGTTTTTGGGTCACACCTGGTGATGCTCAGGGATTACTCCTGGCTATACGCTCAGAAATCACTCCTGGCTTGGGGGACCATATTGAACACTGGAGGATTGAACCGAGGTCTGTCCTAGGCTAGCATGCACAAGGCAGATGCCTTATGCCCTGTGCCACCACTCTGGCCCCTCGGAGGAATGTTCTTATGCTTTAGTAGTAGCTAGTAAAATGAATCTAAAATAGAAAGTTCCATTTTTAAGGCAGGGAGATAGTACAGGGGTTAGTTAAGGTGCATGCCACATGGATTGGATTCCCGGTACCGCAAGGTCAACTGAACCTTGCTGGATGTAGCCTTGAAGGCCCCTGAACATGGTGGCCCTTAGCACTCCAGGGCTTAGCAGCTCTATAACTGAACCACCTGCCCAGCCAGCCATGTTTCACTCAGCGGCCTCTGCAAATTTTCAGTTTTGGGCTTAAAGGGGTGGAGAGTGGGACCTGCATGTACAAAGTCACAAGTTCATTTCCCAGCACTGCCTGGCTCCCATGCACTGCTGGGATGACCCTAGAAGCATGTTGTAAGCCCAAGCTCCAAGCCATCAGTCCAGAACTGCTGGACTGAGGACTGCCTAAAAAGAAACAGAAGAAAGAAAAAGAAAGAAAGAAAAGAAGGAAGGAAGGAAGGAAGGAAAGAAAGAAAGAAAGAGAGAAAGAGAGAAAGAGAAAGAAAGTGAAAGAAAGAGAAAGAAAGATGAAAGAAAGAGAGAAGGAAGGAAGAAGGAGGAGGAGGAGGAAGGAAGGAAGAAGGAAGGAGGGAGGGAGTGAGGAAGGGAGGAAGGAAGGAAGAAAGAGAAAGAGAGAAAGAAAGGAAAGAAGAAAGAAAGAAAGAAAAGAAAGAAAGAAAGAAAGAAAGAAAGAAGAGAAAGAAAGAAAGAAAGAAAAGAAAGAGAAGAGAGAGAGAAAGAGAGGAGAAAGAAAGAAAGAAAGAAAGAAAGAAAGAAAGAAAGAAGAGAAGAGAAAGAAAGAGAAGGAAAGAAAAGAAAAGAAAGAAAGAAAGAAAGTAAAGAAAGGAAAGAAAGAAAGAAGAAAGAGAAAGAAAGAAAGAAAGAAAGAGAGAGAAAGAAAGAAGAAAGAAATAGAAAGAGAAAGAAAGAAAAAGAAAAGAGAGAGGAAAGAAAGAAAAAGAAAAAGAAAGAGAGAAAGAAGAGAAAGAGAAGAAAGAAGAGAAGAAAGAGAGAAAGAAAGAGAAAGAAAGAAGAAAGAAAGAAAGAAAAAAGAAAGAAAGAAATAAAGAAAGAAAGATAGATAGATAGAAAGAAAGAGGAGGAAAGAAAGAAGAAAGAGAGAAAGAAATAAAAGAAAGAATGAAAGATAAAGAAGAAAGAAAGATAGATAGAAAGAAAGAAAGAGAAAGGAATAAAGAAAGAAAGAAAGAGAGAGAAGAGAGAAAGAAAGAAAGAAAGAAAGAAAGAAAAGAAAGAAAGAGAAAGAAAGAAAGAAAGAAAGAAAGAAAGAAAGGAAAGAAAAAGAAAGGAAAGAAAGAAAGAAGAAAGAAAGAAGAGAGGAAGAGAGAGAGAGAGAGAGAGAGAGAGAGAAAGAAAGAAAGAAAGAAAGAAAGAAAGAAAGAAAGAAAAGAAAGAAAGAAAGAAAGAAAGAAAGAAAGAAAGAAAGAAAGAAAGAAAGAAAGAAAGAAAGAAAGAAAGAAAGAAAGAAAGAAAGAAAGAAAGAAAGAGAAAAAGAATTTCCCACTTCTAAGATTTCAAGTTTCATTCCTGGAAAGGTCAAACACAGAGGCGTTTGTGGTCAGCAGCTTAAGTCAGAGCTGTTTCCATTGAGCAGGAAATAAGACATGGAACGGCAGGCAGGCAAGGGTAGAAGGTAGCCTTTTCCTGGAACCATCACTTGGCTGCTTTCCCAGGGAGCAGTCGTTCTCACTTCCTGGGGGATCCAGGGCAAACACAGCCGCTACCTATCAGCCAAACCAGGAGCCTGGACTCCCTCTACTCTACCAATCCTTGGGCTGGAGAGATGAGCAGTGACCTGGAGCATGTACTTTGCATTCAGGATGCCCGGATGAGAATGAGAAGTAGCCCCGTAAGAACTAAGCTGGGACTAGCCAGACCTCCAAACCATTTTCATTTACTTTGGATTTTGCCATCCAACAGTGTTTAAGGCTCACTCAGAGATTACTCCTGGCAGGCTTAAGGGACCTTATGGGATGCTGGGGATTGAAGCCAGGCCAGTTGCATGCAAAACAAATGCCTTACACAATGAACTATCTTATGGACCAAAAAAAAAAAAAACAAAAAAAATGATGTTTTCTCTGTTTCCTTTTTTTTGGTGGTGGTGGTGGGGGCACACCTGTCTGTGCTCAGGGGTTACTCCTGGCTCTGTGATGAGAAATCGCTCCCGGCAGGCTAAGGGGACCATATAAGATGCCAAGGAACTGGAGCAGTGGCACAGCGGTAGGGCATTTTGCTTTGCACACGGTTGACTTAGGATGGACTGCAGTTCAATACCCTGGTGTCCCATATGGTCCCCCAACCCAGGAGCAATTTCTGAGCGCAGAGCCAGGAGGAATCCCTGAGCGTCACCGTGTGTGGCCCAAAAACAAAGAAACAACAACAAAAAAAAAACATATAAGATGTCATCTGCATGCGAGGCAAAATTGTCTGACCTCGGTACTATCTACTCGGCCCTGTTTCTTCCTTCTATGTGACCAAAGCAAGCAATCACTCCCTCCAATCTGGAGATCCTGTATAACATTCCCCCCCACAATCTGCTAGTCCAAGCACCCCACCAGCTCCCTGCACCCAGCTGTCACATGCCTGGCCCTGTGGGCACCACTGCTGACACGAGCCTCAGAGTTCCTCTGTCCTCTCAGGAGCGCATGGGCTGACCAGCAGATCCGCCCCCTGCCTCCCCAGTCAGTACTTGTGTCCCTCCCCTACCTCCTGCTGTTCCTTCTCTGGTCCCAAGACCTTTAAATTCCACTTCCTTCTTTTTCTTCAGTAGAACTGAGTCATTGGCAAGCTCAGACAGGGGATGCAAGACTGATGGTTGTTACTTGGGACAGGCAATATGCTTTCCCTTAAGCTCTCTTACTCAGCAGGGCTCAGGGGTCACTTGTGGTAGGACTTGGGAGACCATTGGCAGTGCTGAAGGTTGAACCTGGTCAGCAGTGTGTGACAGGCACCCTCCCCCCTGTCCTCTCACTCTGTCCCCCACATTTCCTTCTTCTCATGCTGTGCCTCCCTTCCTTCCTCTGCAGCTGAGCAGAGAGTTAGTCTCGGTGTCACAGAGCCACGGCACATCCATGTGATGGGCCAAGCCTGGCCCCCATGGGTGGCCCCCTTCTCCCCACATCAGAGTTGGACCTGGATGACTGCCAAGGACGCCCCGCTGGTCTGCCAGCTGCCCCTCGACCTCTGGCTGAAGTTTTCATGATCCTCTCCCGAGGTTACTCTGTTCCTCTCCCAGCACCCCTCAGATTCTCTGTGAGACACACCCCTGCTTTTCTTGGAAATAATTTGCTTTTGCCGAGGGAAGATCATTTCCAGCAAAACAAGAGCATCTCCAGGCAGAGAAGAAAGGCCAAGTTTAGGGTCTCTAAAAGGAATACAGTCCTGCACACATCTGACCTAGATTCAATCCCCCGGCACTCCATATGGTCCCTCGAGCCCAACCAGAAGTCATCCCTAAGCACAGAGACAATGTGGCTCCCAAACAAAAAAAATAAAAATAAGGGGGCCAGAGAGATAGCATGGAGGTAAGGCGTTTGCCTCTCATGCAGGAGGTCATCGGTTCGAATCCCGGCGCCCCATATGGTCCCCCGTGCTGGCCAGGAGCAATTTCTGAGCCTGGAGCCAGGAATAACCCCTGAACACTGCCAGGTGTGACCCAAAAACCACAAAAATAAATAAATAAATAAATAAATAAATAAATAAACCTTTAGGGACCGGAGCAATAGTAGAGCAGTTAAGGTGCTTGCCTTGCATGTGGCCAACCTGGGTTCGATCCCCAGCATCCCATATGGTCCCCTGAGCACCTCTAGGAGTGATTCCTGAATGCAGAGCCAGAATTAACTCCTGGAGCACTGCTGAGTGTAACCCCAAAACAAAAGACAAAACAAACAAAAATAGAAACCTTTTGGTTTCACTGAGATAGTACCGAAGATAAGGGTGTTTGCCTTGCACACTGCCAACCCAGGTTTGCTCTCTGGAACCATTTGGTCCCCAAGTCCTGCCAGGAGTGATCTCTGAGCGCAGAACCAGGACTAAACCTGAGCACAACTGACCCAAAATCCAACACTGAGTAAGCCTTTGTTACTTTTCTCTATCTCAAGTGAAAGTCTCTCTTTTAGAAAGGAGGCTTGCAGGGGATAAAGTGATAGCACAGCGGTAGGATGTTTGCCTAGCATGACACTAAACTGGGACAGACCTGGGTTTAATCCTGGCATCCCATATGGTCCCCTGAGCCTACCAGGGGTGATTTTTTTTTTTTTTTGGTTGTTGGGCCACACACTCGGCGGTGCTCAGGGGTTACTCCTGGCTGTCTGCTCAGAAATAGCTCCTTGCAGGCACGGGGGACCATATGGGACATCGGGATTCGAACCAACCACCTTAGGTCCTGGATTGGCTGCTTGCAAGGCAAGCACCGCTGTGCTCTCTCTCCAGGCCCTAGGGGCAATTTTTGAGCACAGAGACGGGAGTGATCCCTGAATGCCACCGGGTAGACCCAATCCCCCACCCATAAAAATAGAAGACTTGGGGCCCGGAATGATAGCACAGCGGCGTTTGCCTTGCAAGCAGCCGATCCAGGACCAAAAAAGGTGGTTGGTTCGAATCCCGATGTCCCATATGGTCCCCCGTGCCTGCCAGGAGCTATTTCTGAGCAGACAGCCAGGAGTAACCCCTGAGCACCACTGGGTGTGGCCCAAAAACAAAAAAACAAAAACAAAAATAGAAGACTTGTAGAGATCATCTAAGAAAAAAAACGTGTCCATATCATTTTGTTTTCCTATTTGAAATATATATATGTATATATATATATATATATAATCAAAATTAAAAAAAGAGGGGCCTGAGAGATAGCATAGAGGTAGGGCATTTGCCTTGCATGCAGAAGGACGGTGGTTCAAATCCCGGCATCCCATATGATCCCCCGAGCCTGCCAGGAGCGATTTCTGAGCATAGAGCCAGGAGTAACCCCTGAGTGATGCCAATGTGACCCCCAAAGAAACCCACCCCCCCAAAAAAAAGAAAAAGAAAATCAAGGGCCAGAGAAACAGTACAGAGGGCAGGGCACTTGCCTTCTCTGAACCATTAAGCCATATGACTGCCCAAGCCCCACCAAGAGCAATGATGATCCTGAATGCAAAACAGGAGTAAGTCCTGAGCAGAGCCCGGTTTGTCCCCCTCTTCCACCCCCACCCCAAACAGCACAAATAACCAAAACAATATGAAATAGGTCCAGGGAGATAGCAAACAGCTGCACACCTGTAGGCATCCTGGCTCAATCCCAAGCACCCCAAACACCACTAGGAGGGGTCCCTGAACAGGGCCTGGGTGTAGGTTTTCTCCGCAAAGCAGAAATCAAAGAAAAGAGGCTGGAGCTATGGCACAGCAGGGAGGGCGCTTGCCTTGCACCTGGCCGACTCAGCCCTGAACACTACCAGGTGTACAAGGAAAAACAAGCAAACAAAATACCCAAAGAGCAGATAAGGGGCCAAAGTGATAGAGCATTTGTCTTGCACACAGATGACCCAAGATGGAACAGGGTTCAATCCCAGGCAACCCATTATGGTCATCTGAGCCTGCCAGGAACAATTTTTTTTTTTTTGGTTTTTCGGGCCACACCCATTTGATGCTCAGGGGTTACTCCTGGCTAAGGGCTCAGAAATTGCCCCTGGCTTGGGGGGACCATATGGGATGTGGGGGGGATCGAATCACGGTCCTTCCTTGGCTAGGCTTGCAAGGCAGACACCTTACCACTAGCGCCACCTCACCGGCCCCATCTAGGAGCAATTTCTGAGCACAGAGCCAGAAGTAATCTCTGAGCATGGCTGGGTGTGGCTCAAAAACAAAACGAACAAAAACCAAAACAAACCAAAGATCAGAGAAGCAGCATCATGATGTCCATCACTTTCATGATGCCCAGAACCTGGGAATCCCTGGCTGGAAACCGAGGCTGAACCTGATGGATGGAGCCAGGTTCCACCTAATCCCCACCCACCTCCCATGCCCCTGCCAGTCCCACCTGGTCCGTGCCTTGAAGCTCCTGATAAGTTGCTCCTTCTGGGCACCTTGGCTCACCCAGTACTTGTGAGGGATGAGGTAGCTGGAGTAGACACGGCACTGGGGACAAGCCCTGGTGGGTTGGAAGTGGTGGAAAAGTGGGGGAGAATGAGCCCCACCTCTGAGGGCTGTCCCCCTCCTCTCATGTACCTACACCCCAGGCCCCATCCCAGACACTGACTTGATGACTTGGGCCGGGATGTCCCCTCGGCCCCTCCGCCACTGGCGCAGGCAGCTCAGGCAGTGTGCATGGGTACAGTTGGGCAGGATGGCGAAGACACGCTCGTTTTCTGGCTTGTCCCACACCTTGTCCATGCAGATGCCACACACCACGTCCCGGCTGTCCTGTTCTCTCTGCAGTCACAGCCAGGACTGAACCCTCAGATAGGCCTCCCATTCCCAGCCACACATTCCTCACTCAGCCTTGGGGATGACCCAGCTTTCCTCTGGCAGGTCCAGACTGCCATCCTCCACCCTTTCTCCCTACTCCCCCCCCCCCCCAATTGCTGCACCTGAAGTTCCTGGCTTGGCAGTGGGGCCGTGAATTCATAGGTTGGGTCCGTCTTGGGTCGAGACTCACAGGAGCAGCAGCAGGGATGGTGGGGATGGAGGTTGCACTCAGCAGCTGTTGGGGGGAAACTGGATAAGGTTCATTCATTTACTCATCATAGCACCTGCTGCATGCAGAATTCTGTGTATGTGTGTGTGTACAAGCATTTGTGTGTGTAGGGGGGTACTGTGCACAAAGTCCTGTCTCTCCAGAGCTGCAACTTCATTTATTGACTTAGAGCTAGCCTGTCCCACTTGGTAGCCAGTCATTACAACTGGTTCTTGCTAAAAGGAGAAGGGACTTGAGGGACGTACTCAGAGAAATGCTGGCTAAGATGAACACATTTGTAAATGACCTTTTTTTTTGGGGGGGGGGGGCACACCCAGTGATGCTCAGGGGTTACTCCTGGCTAAGCGCTCAGAAATAGCTCCTGGCTTGGGGGACTATATGGGACCCCGGGATCAAACCATAGTTCATCTTCAGTGAGCTGCATGCTAGGCAAATGCCCTACCCACCTGTACCACTGCTCCAGCCCCCTGTAAATGACCTTCTAAACAGGTTTTAAATGGTGCAGTGATAATGCTTCTACATATTGGCAACATACAATTTTTGTTCATTTTGGAGTCATACCTAGAGGTGTTCAGGAACCCACTCCTGGTGGGTTCAGGGAACCTTATGGGGTGCTGGGATTGAACTTGGGTCAGCTTTGTGCAAAGCCAATGCCCTTTAAATTATATTATTTCTCCAGCCCCTGTAATATACAATTTGAAGGGTGGAGAGATTTGGGACCACATCTAGTAGTCCGCAGGGATTACTCCTGGCTCTGTGTTCAGAAATCATTCCTGGTGCTCAGAGGACTATATGGGGTGCCAGGGATCAAACCCAGGTCAGTCATATGCAAGGCAAACGTTACTCACTATAACATTGCTCTGGCAAATCATATTATGTCAAATTTATTGTGTAAATATATTTTGGGCCTGGAGAGATAGCACAGCGGCTTTTGCCTTGCAAGCAGCCGATCCAGGACCAAAGGTGGTTGGTTCAAATCCCGGTGTCCCATATGGTCCCCCGTGCCTGCCAGGAGCTATTTCTGAGCAGACAGCCAGGAGTAACCTGTTGCTTTTTTACTTTTTTGATTTTGTTTTGGGACCATAACAAGAAGTGCTCAGGGTTTATCCCTGGCTCTGTGTTCCAGGGTCATTCCTAGTGGTCTTGGGGGGACAATGTGTGGTCCCCATATGTAGTACCGGTGATTCAAATTGGGGTTGGAGGCATGCAAAGCAAGTGTTTTAACCTCTGTATTATCTCTCTCTTTTTGTTTTTGGGTCACACCCGACTGTACTCAGGGGTTACTCTGGCTCTGCTCTCAGAAGTCGATCCTGGAGGCCGGAGAGAGCATAGCAGCAGAGTGTTTGCCTTGCAAGCAACCGACCCAGGACCATCGTTGGTTTTAACCCCGGCATCCCATATGGTCCCCCATGCCTGCCAGGAGCAATTTCTGAGCAGAGAGCCAGGAGGAACCCCTGACCACCGCTGCCGGTGTGCCCCCCCCCAATAAAAAAAAAGAACTCGCTCCTGGCAGGCCTGGGGGACCATATGGGATACTGGGCTTCAAATCACCTCTGTTTGAATCAGCTGTGTGCAAGGCAAAAGCCCTACCACTGTGCTATCTCTCCGGCCCCTGTATTATCTCTTAACTCCAGCATTTGACCTTTTTTATGTGGCAATTGATAAATGTTAAATTATAGACAGAGGAGCTGAGAGAAGAGCTGGGTTTGCATGCCAGAGTCCTGGGCTTGAGCTCCCAGCACAAAATGGTATCCTGAGCAGCCCTGAAAGTGGACCCAAAAATAAAATGTTCCATTCACAATTGTGAAATGGTGTGGTCGCTGTGGACAACAGTCTTGCTATTCCTTAAAATAGTAAGCAGTTCAATAGTTCAGCATTTCTCTTTTTGTTCATGTTGCTTTTTTGTATTTGAATCACACCCAGCTCTGCTCAGAACTTACTCCTGGCTCTGTACTCAGGGATCACTCCTGGTAGAACTTGGGGGACCGCACAGGATGCCAAAGAGCCAAAGATTGAGCCTGAATCAATGTGTGCAACACTAGTGCCTTACTTAATGAACTAGGCTCTGTCCCCACACCCCATCTTATTTTTTTGGTTTTTGGGCCGAACCTGGTGACGCTCAGGGGTTACTCCTGGCTATATGCTCAGGAATCGCTCCTGACTTGGGGGACCACTCAGGCCTTATTTGATATTTCTAATCTATCCAAGAGAAGTGAAAATACATGTCCACACAAAATCACTTATATAAACGCTCCTAGCAACATGATTTATAACAGCCAAAATGCAGAAACACCGCCCATATCCATCAACTGATGAAGAGATAGTAAACAAAACATAGTATATTCATACAATAACATATTTGTCAGCAATAAAAATAAATGACTTGCTCATACATGTTACCAAATAGATGAACTTAAAATTTTACACAAAGCAGAAGCAATGGGTCAGAATGATAGTACAGTGGGGGAGGGTGCTTGCCTTGCATGGAGCAGAGCCAGGTTTGATCCTGGGCACCTCAAAAGACTCCCCCTGAGGGGCCGGAGAGATAGCATGGAGGTAAAGCGTTTGCCTTTCATGCAGGAGGTCATCGGTTCGAATCCCGGCATCCCATATGGTCCCCCGTGCCTGCCAGGAGCAATTTCTGAGCCTGGAGCCAGGAATAACCCCTGAGCACTGCCGAGTGTGACCCAAAAACCAAAAACCAAAAAAAAAAAAAAAAAAAAAAAAGACTCCCCCTGAGCCTGCCAGGAGTAAGCCCTGGACATTGCCAAGTGTAGCCCCAAATCAAAACTAAAAAAGACAAAATGAGTCACACAAACACACACCCATGGTCTTGTATTGATGATTTATAAAAAAAAAAAAATTGTCCAAAATATGGAAATCCCCCCCCCAAAAAAAAAGAATATAAAAAGGGGCCGGGCGGTGGCGCTAAAGGTAAGGTGCGCCTGCCTTGCCTGCGCTAGCCTTGGACGGATCTCGGTTCGATCCCCCGGTGTCCCATATGGTCCCCCAAGCCAGGAGCAACTTCTGAGCGCATAGCCAGGAGTAACCCCTGAGCGTTACGGGGTGTGGCCCAAAAACAAAAAAAATATATATATATGGAAATCCATAGAAATAGGAAGTAGACTTGAGGTTGCCAGATGAGACTAGTTGGGGCTGCTATGTGAGTTATTGTTTTGGTTTGGGGGTCACACCTTTCAGTGCTCAGGGCTTACTCCTGCTCTGTGCTGAAGGATCATTCTTGGAAGTTCTCAGGGGACCATATTGGATATGGGGGTGGAACCTGGTCAGCAGCACACAAGGCAAATGTCCTACCCACTGTACCATTTCTCCAGTCCCTGGTATATTTTATTCATATATATTTAGTTAGTAGGACCTGAGTGATAGCACAACAGTAGGGTGTTTGCCTTGCATGTAGCCAACCCAGGACGGACCCAGGTTCAATCCCTGGCATCCCATATGCCCCCCCACCCCCCCGCCAAGCCTGCTAGGAGTGATTTCTGAGTGCAGAGCCAGGAGTAACACCTGAGTGCCTCTGGGTGTGGCCCAAAAATAAATAAATAAAATAAAAATATATAGTTAGTTGTTTTATTTTTCTTAACCTTACCTAGGTGCCCAAGGGTTGCTCAGGGCAGTGACAGAGATTGAACATGAAATCCTGCATACACAGCATGTGCTCAGTCCTTTGCGCTGTTTCTTTGACCCAAACTGTACCCAACTCTTAAAGTTTTGGGGTTATGATTTATACTTCATTAAATCTGTTATAAAAACATAATTCTGGGGCCGGAGAGGTAGCATGGAGGTAAGGCATTTGCCTTGCATGCAGAAGGATGGTGGTTCAAATCCCGGCATCCCGTATGGTCCCCCGAGCCTGCCAGGAGCAATTTCTGAACTTAGAGCCAGGAGTAATCCCTGAGCACAGCCAGTATCACCCAAAAAACAAACAAACAAAAACAAAACAAAACAAACAAAACAACATAATTCTTTTTCCATTGTGGGAGCATACTTGATGGAGCTCAGGACTTACTTTGGGCTCTGACCCAGGGATCACTTCTGGTAGGAGACCATAGGGGATCGACTTGGGTTGGCAGCATGCTGTACTATCATAATTATGCTTTCTTTCCCCCACAATTATGTTTTGATCCCCAAAACAATTTTCTGTTAGGAAGTACCCAATAAAGAAATTTTTTAGGGTGGGGGCCATTCCCAGAAGCACTCAGGGGTTACTCTGGGCTCTGCACTCAGAAATTATACTTGGCAGGCTTGGGTGACCATATGAGATGCTGGTAGGCCATGTACAAGGCAAACACCCTATCCCCTGTGCTATTGCTCCAGCCCTCAAGAAATTATTTAAAAAAAAAACCAGATAATTATTCAGACTTATTCTGTGCCAGGTACTGAGCTAAGGACATCATATAACCTTGTAAAGCACATCAAATAACCTTGGGAGCTGGTACTATCATAAATGAATGTCTTTTATAAGGAAACTGGGGCCCAGAGAGGTTAAAATTCTTGCCCCCTGGGGTTGGAGTGATAGCACAGCGGTTGAGCATCTGCTGAGCATTTGCCTTGCATTTGGCCGACCCAGGATTGACTCTGGTTCAATCCCTGGTATCCCATATGGTCCCCTGAGCCAACCAGGAGCATTTCTGAGAATAGAGCCAGAAGTGCCACTGGTTGTGACCCCAAAACAAAACAAAACATAAAGAAACTTACCCAGTATTACACATCTAACTAAGTGGTGGAACCAGGGGCCATAGCTATAGCACAGCAGTAGGGCATTTGCCTTACATGCAGCTAACCCAGGTTCAATCAATAGCATCCCATATAGTCCCCCAAGCCTGCTAGGAGCGATTTCTGAGAGCAAGTTGAGGAATAACATCTGAGCATCATCGAGTGTGGCCCCAAAACAAACAAACAAACAAACAATAAAATACCCAAAAAACAAAGTGGTGGAACCAGCACTTAACACTCAGGAGTTTGATGGGTGAAACAATAGTACAGGTATGGGTTAAGGCACTTGCCTTACACCCTGCTGACCCATTAGAATCCCAGGTACTGGGCCCGGAGAGATAGCACAGCGGTGTTTGCCTTGCAAGTAGCCGATCCAGGACCAAAGGTGGTTGGTTCGAATCCCGGTGTCCCATATGGTCCCCCGTGCCTGCCAAGAGCTATTTCTGAGCAGACAGCCAGGCGTAACCCCTGAGCATCGCCGGGTGTGGCCCAAAAACAAACAAACAAAAAAGAATCCCAGGTACCACATCTGGTCTCCTGAGTACCACCAGGGGGTCACCCCTCCCTCCCCAGCAGAGATCCACGGACAGCCCTTGAGAATCACCAAGTGTAGCCCAAAAGCCAAAAAGAAAGTAGGAGGCTGGATCGATAACACATAAGGTGTTTGCCTTAAATATGGCCGACCCAGGACCAACCTGGGTTGAATCCCAGCATCCCATATGGTCCCCCAAGCCTGCCAGGAGCAATTTCTGAGAGCATAGCCAGGAGTAACCCCTGAGTGTCGCTGGGTGTGGCCCCAAACACCAGAAGTAGCTGATTCATCCCACAAACAACCTGGCATTCTTCAAGAACAACAGGGAACAAGAGCCTGGAGAAATTTTCTCTTCAAGACGGGAATCTTAAGGGATGGGAAAGAAGGATAAACCGTGCTCGTTGGCAGAGTGGAAAGCACGGTTTCTTCAAGTGACTCACATGAAGGTGACAGGGACGGCCAGGTACTGCCGGCAACCTCCTGGGCCTTGCTGGTCAACTCTTGCAGGGCGGGCTCCGGGTTCCAGTGGATCCCAGCACAATCCCCCACCATAGCTACAGAGGGCAGGTACGTGGGCTCCGAACCCCTGCGGTTCAGTCCTAGCCAGGGCCCCAGTGGGGTGGTGCGTGGCTCTGAACGGCGGCGGTTGGGGGGCTGCGGGTACTGATAGCTGCAGCAGGGGAGGGGGAGAAGAGAAGAAGGAAGAGATGGGGTGGCCTGTCGCCTGAGCTCAGAGCTAGCTCTACTAGGGTCCCTCCATTGTCCCCAATGCAAAGGCACCTACCTGCTTACATCTCCATGGAAACAGAAGCTTCGATGGAAGAATCGACACATCTTGGACACCTTCCTGGCAGGACAGCTGGACACCGGGCACCAAGGCCCTCGGGCAAAATTCCTAGGAGAGCTTCGGGTCATTGATGCTTAGCCCCATTTAGTTCCTGTCTGTGGGCTTCTGGGGAAGGTGTCTTTTGATGACCGAGCTTGGACCTCACTTTCCAATCCTGACCCCACTACATAATTGGGAAACTCAATTTCTGTATAGCAGCTTTTCTCACCCTTAAATGTTCGGTTACACCTTATTTTAGTATGTTTTTAAAAAATTTCTTTTGGTGTTTTGGTCACGACGAGCAATGCTCAGGGGTTACTACTAGCTCTGTGCTCAGGAATAACTCCTGGCAGTGCTTGGGAGACCATATGGGATGAAAGGGATCGAACCCAGGTCAGGTGCATTCAAGGCAAACACCCTACTCGCTGTGCAATCGCTCCGTCCTCTGTTCAATTTATTTTGATCAGTGGAGTACTATTTTGATCAGTGGAGTAGCTAGAAAAACTTAAATTCTACTTTTACTAAGGGGGTACCATGGAGAGAATCAAAATCATATATTTTACCCATAACTATCCAAGGTAAATTTTCTACCACTCTGAGATATCGCTGGTCTCACCCATATTTGTGTTGCAGAAACATATGATTTCTTTTTGTTTGTATTTTTGTTTTTTGGGGTCATACCCAGCAATGCTCAGGGATTACTCCTGGCTCTGAGCTCAGGAATTACTTGGCAGTGCTCAGGTAGACATATGAGATGTCATGCCAGAGAGTGAACCCAGGGTGGCTGCATACAAGTCAAATATCCTACCTGCTGTTCTATTGCTCTGGTCTGGATTATATTATTTCTGCCTAGTCTTCTGAGAAAAACGTATTTGTATTAGGATAAAAGTCTGGGGCTGGAGAGATAGCATGAAGGTAAGGCGTTTGCCTTTCATGCAGAAGGTCATCGGTTCGAATCCCGGTGTCCCAAATGGTCCCCCGTGCCTGCCAGGAGCAATTTCTGAGCATGGAGCCAGGAATAACCCCTGAGCACTGCCAGGTGTGACCCAAAAACCACACACACACACACACACACACACACACATACACACACATACACACACACACACACACACACACACACACACACACACAAGTCTGTGCTAGAAGTGGGGAGGAAATTGGATTAGATAAAATATTCTACGGGGCCGGGCGGTGGCGCTGGAGGTAAGGTGCCTGCCTTGCCTGCGCTAGCCTAGGACGGACCGCAGTTCGATCCCCCGGCGTCCCATATGGTCCCCCAAGAAGCCAGGAGCAACTTCTGAGCGCATAGCCAGGAGTAACCCCTGAGCGTCACAGGGTGTGGCCCAAAAAAAAAAAAAAAGATAAAATATTCTAGGAGAATTGTGAAAGATATGTAAGCTACTATGATCAAAATAAGTTATATATTTAAAAAAAATTCCAGGAGAAGAACAAATTGTATAAAATGTCTGTTTCTGTAATGCTTAAGACTGTTTTGCTAAATAATAAATGAACTCGCTAGTACCTCAATGCCACTGGAAACAGGAAGAGAGACATGTCCAGATTCTAACCCACTGGGCTCTCATTTGGGTCAGTTGCCCACACAGCAAGTTCTCAAAAGCAAACAGCCCAAAATATCCTGGACTGAAAGTCAACCAGCTATGGCCTGTCCCAGCCAGGCCTGCTGCCCCCACCCAGTGCCTTGGGGGGAAATGTAAACACTTCTAAAAGGAGAGGGGGTGCAAATAGTTGTGGGCTGAGGGCTCTAAATTCATCTCTCAAAATCTTGGCAGAAATGCCAGCCTTGAAGAAGAAAGATTCAGAAACAGTGAAAAGCCTTGATTTGGTGATATAACTTTAAAACCAGGTGTGTGTGTGTGTGTGTGTGTGTGTGTGTGTGTGTGTGTGTGTGTGTGTGTGTCTGTGTGTGTGTGTGTCTGTGTGTGTGTCTGTGTGCCAGGGATCAAATGCAAGGGTTTCAGACACATGTGGTATGTACTCTGCCTCTTTTGAAGCATATCCATAGCACTAAAAATAAATTTGGGTCTGGAGACATAATATAGTAGGTCGGGCTTTTATTTGCCTTGCACATAGCTTACTTGAGTTCAATCTCCATCCCATATGATCCCCCAGTACTGATAAGCTTAATTCCTGAGTGCAGAGCCAGAGTTAAAGTTAGGAGTGTAAGTAACTCTTAGGTGTCATCCAAAATTCAGGTGGTGGTGGGGGAAACCTTTTAGGGTCCAATAGATAGTATAGTGGGAAGCCTTGCATTGCATGCAGATGACCTAGTTTTGATCCCCAGATGATCTCCTAAACCCTGCCAGGAAGAATCTTTAAGCATATCCAGGAATAGATCACCACCAGGTGTGGCCCCAAAACAAAACCTAAATCAAGGGGCCATAGTGGGTATGGTGCTTGCCTTCCACATGGCTGACCTGGGTTCAATCCCAGGCATCCCATAAAGAACACCACTCCAGCACACACATCTACCACTTACATCCCTCCCCTCAGCACCAGAGCACAAACATGTAACATTACAACCAGGTGTGTGTGTGTGTGTGTGTGTGTGTGTGTGTGTGTGTGTGTGTGTGTGTGTGTGTGTGTGTGTGTGTAATTCCAGGCCATTGCAGCGACAATAGTGAAGGAAAGGAGGAAAATGGAATAGAAAAAAAGAGAATAGGGGTCAGAGAGAAAGCTCAAAGGACTGAGCTTATGCTTTGCATGTAGGAGGCCATGTTTGATCCCCAGCTTTTCATGGTCTCTTGAGCATGACTAGCTTTTGGTTTTTGGTGGTTTTGGTGGTTATTTTTTTGTTTTGTTTTGTTTTTTTTTTTTTTGGTTTCTGAGTCATACCCTGTGGTGCTCAGGAGTTACTCCTGGCAGGCATGAGGAACCATATGGGATGCCAGGATTTAAACCACCATCTGTTTGAATCAGCTGCATGCAAGGCAAACGCCCTACCACTGTGCTATCTCTCCAGCCCGCTTTTGTTTTTTGAGCTAAAACCCAGTGGCGCTCAGGTGTTCCTGGCTTTGCACTCAGGAATCACTCCCGGCAGGCTTGGGGGACTATATGGAATACCAGGGATTGAATGGCCACGTGCAAGGCAAATGCCTTGACTACTGTACTATTGCTCTGGCCCCCATCCCACAAAATTTGTAATATAGTAGAAATGATTCTTCTTTGCCACTCTGCAATAATGTCTATGATGAAAACCATTAAGTAAGAGTGCCTGGAGGAGACACAAGATTTTCCAATTTTCTTCTGGGATGTTCACAGTAAAATTGCAAGAAGTTTCCTGGTCTGTTGTGTGTATGTGGGAGGGGTGGGGGCTAGACAGGAGAGTGGGTTAGGTAGGGGAGCTGATCAAGGGTGACAACCAAGTTTAGGGAAGACAGGGGAGGGATAGGGTGGTGACGAGTCACTACAGAAAGCACAAGGGCCTTGGAGAAGGGGTCTTACCAGGTAGAGATTGTCAGAGGGCTTCTAGGAAAGTTTTTGTTTGTTTGGGGGCCACACCTGGTGGTGCTCAGAGGTTACTCCTAGTTCTGTGCTCCGAGAACCAGGGAATAAATCCAGTCACACCCAGCCATGTTTAGTGGGTTACTCCTGGCTCTGTACTTAGGAATCATTCCTGGCAGGCTCAGGGGATCATATGTAATGCCAGGGATTGAACCTGGGCCAACCACACACAAGGCAAACACTCTACTTGCTGTGCTATGAAACAGGAAGGCAAGTAGGGATCCCCTTTCCCTCAAGGCAATAAATTCTGGGATGTAATAAAATCAAGAGATGGATTTGGAGAGGAGAGTCTCACCTGGCGCCATAGCAGGCCCAGACAAGCCTGGACTGCCTATGGGAGAATCTTGAGCAGGAACAAGGCCAGGAAAGAAAGATCCGAGAAGACCATTAACTACCTCAAGCCTTCCTCCTGGCAACCACTCTAGCAATAGGGCTTATACCTGGGAAGAAAATCCCATGTGGGACAAGTTGGGAAACACTATAAAAATCAACTTAGAAGGGGCTGGAATGATAGTGCAGCGGTAGGATGCTTGCCTTGCATTCGGCTGCCCAGGACGGACCTCAGTTCAATCCCTGGTGTCTCATATGGTCCCCCAAGCCAGGAGCGATTTCTGAGTGCATACCCAGGAGTAACCCCCAAGTATTTTTGGGTGTGGCCCAAAATACAAAAATAAAAATAAATAAAAAGGAGGGCTGGAGAGATAACATAGAGGTACGGCATTTGCCTTTCATGCAGAAGGTCATTGGTTCGAATCCCGGCATCCCATATGGTCCTGAGCCTACCAGGAGTGATTTCTGAGCATAGAGCCAGGAGTAGCCCCTGAGCACTGCTGGGTGTGACCCAAAAGTCAAAAATAAATAAATAAATAAAAAATAAATAAAAAAGAAAATTCAGTTTAGAACAAAGGAGGAGAGCACATATGCTGCCTGGGTAGATGGTCACACGTTGCCTGGGTACATGGTACCCACACACATGGGACTTGCATGTTTCCTCCTGAGATGAGGACTTTCCTACTTTCTTGCTGGGCTGTGTACCAGGGCTCTCTCCTCTGCCTTTGGAGAAGTCTTTGCTCTCTTGAGCATGATATTTTTACTCTCTCCATTCCTCCAAATAAAATCTGATTTACTTCACTGCTGTCTCCCCCTGAAATTATTTTGTGAAAGAAGGCAATGAACTGAAAGATCTGGGTAAGGTCGAGGACTAACTATTTTTCCTTTTTTTTGTTTTTGTTTTTGTTTTTGTGTCACACCTGGTGGTGCTTAGTGGTTACTCCTAGCTCTGCACTCAGAAGTTGCTCCTGGGGCCGGGCGGTGGCGCTGGAGGTAAGGTGCCTGCCTTGCCTGCGCTAGCCTAGGACGGACCGAGGTTCGATCCCCCGGCGTCCCATATGGTCCCCCAAGAAGCCAGGAGCAACTTCTGAGCGCATAGTCAGGAGTAACCCCTGAGCATCACACGGTGTGGCCCAAAAACAAAAACAAAAACAAAACAAAACAAAAACAAAAACAAAAACAAAAACAAAACAAGAAGTTGGTCCTGGCAGTCATCCATATGGGATGTTGAGGATCAAACCTGGGTCCATCCCTAGTCGACCGCTTGCAAATCAAATGCCCTACCACTATGCTATCACTCCGGCCCTCTAACTTTATTCTTCTTGCCAAAGCAAGGTCCACAGCCCTAGATCTCCCCCAGGCACTTTCCTGGATAGCAGAGGTGTGTAGAGAGGAAGCCACAGAGTCCCTTCTTATGGTGCCACTTTTCTCCTTCCCCCTTCTCATAAGTCACCCAGGGACCTCCACCACCATCATTATCCCTCTGGTCCCTGAACCCAGGACTCCTGCATGCTGAGTCCATTGAGGTTTCTTTTTCCAGTCCAAAGATTTGCCTTTTCCCAAAGAACTTTTCACCAACAAAGTCAACTTCTGAGAGGTCTAAGAAAGTCATTGTGTCAGCACCTTCACAAGCTCCAGGGGCAGTGACTGGCTCCCCGAAGGTCCAGAGGGGGTCTAAGCCAATTAGAAGAAGCACAAGTGCAAGAAGAGGCTATGGCTTTGTGAGCAAATACCTGGAGAAACTCGCCTTTCGTATTAGTATTATGCTGGAGAATCATGCAAGGACTGAACCTGGATCTTGTGTGTGCAAAGTACGGACATTCTAGCCTTCTCCCCACAGTCTGTATTTTTGTATTATTATTGTTTGGTTTTTGGGTCACACCCAGCAGTGCTCAGGGTTTATTCCTAGATCTATGCTCAGAAATTGCTCCTGCAGGCTCAGGGGATCATATGGGGTGCCAGGATTCAAACCACCATCATTCTGCATGTAAGGCAAACATCATACCTCCATGCTATCTCTTCGGCCTCTATTATTATTTTTTTTTTAATTTTGGGGCCACACCCAGTGATGCTCAGGAGTTACTCCTAGCTATGTGCTCAGAAATCACTCCTGGGGGTCGGAGAGATAGCATGGAGGTAAAGCGTTTGCCTTTCATGCAGAAGGTCATCGGTTCAAATCCCGGCGTCCCATATGGTCCCCCGTGCCTGCCAGGAGCAGTTTCTGAGCATGGAGCCAGGAGTAAACCCTGAGCACTGCCGGGTGTGACCCAAAAAAAAAAAAAAAAAAAAAAAAAAGAAATCACTCCTGGCTTGAAGGACAATATGGGACACTGGGATTCAAACCACTGTTTGCCCTGCATCAACTTGCAAGGCCAATGGCCTAACGCTGTGCTATAGCTCTGGTCCCTTTTTTTGCATTATTTTTTAATTTAATTATTATTTTTAAATTTTCTGTTGTTGTTTGAGGGCCACACCCAGCAGTGTTCTGGCAGTGTTCAGGGGTTATTTCTGCCTCTGCACTCAGGAATCACTTCTTGGGGGTCAATATGGGATCAAATGATGGTCAACAATGTGCAAGGCAAACACCCTATCTGCTGTATTATTGCTCAGGTTCCTTTTATTATTTTTATTATCTTTCTGGTTTTTGGGCCACAACCAGCAATATTTAGGGGTTACTCCTGACTTTGCGCTCAGAAATTGCTTCTGGCAGGTCAGGGGACCATATGGGATGCTGGGAATGGACCCCAGGTTGGTCCTGGGATGGACGAGTACAAAGTCTACTGTACTATCACTCCAGTCCCTCAGATTCCTTTTTCTTTTCTTTTTTTTTTTTTTTTTTGGGGGGGGGGGAGCACAGCTGCAGCACTCAGGAGTTACTCCTGGCTCTGTTCTCAGAATTCACTCCTGGCAGGCTTGGGGGACCATATGGGATGCTAGGAATTGAACCCGGGTCTGTCCAGTGTTGGCCAGGTGCAAGGCAAATGCCCTACTGCTGTGCTATTGCTCTGGTCCTTATGGTTCCTCTATTTTTGTTGTTGTTGTTGATTTTTGGACCACACCCAGTGACACTCAGGGGTTACTCCTGCTATGAGCTCAGAAATAGCTCCTGGCTTGGGGGACCATATGGGACGCCAGAGGATCGAACTGCAATCCATCCTAGGCTAGCATGCACGAGGCAGACGCCTTACACGCTGTGCCACTGCTCTGGCTCCCATGGACCCTATTTTTAAAAAATTGGTGACACTTTATTTTAGGTACCAACAGTTTACAATACTGTTATTATAGTATTTCCTGCATATAATATTCCAATATTCCAATATAATATTCCACTATGTCCCTGCTTCAACTTCCTGCATGCCCTCCACATAGTAAGCTCAGTTCTGTAAACCAGTTCTAAGGCCCCTTTGTATTATTGTAGACTCATTATATATTGTCTATTGTTTCTTTGGGGGGGGTTCACACCCAGCAGCACTCAGGGTTTACTCCTGGCTCTCCGCTCAGAAATCACTCCTGGCGGGCTCAGGGGACCATATGGGATGCTGGGATTTTAACCACCGTCCTTCTGCATGTTAGGCAAATGCCTTACCTCTATGCTATCTCTTCGATCCCATATATTGTTTATTGTTAATGAGCACGATACAGCTCTGATAAGTCCTGCAAAGGAATCTATGTAACTGAATCCAACATCGCTTAAATTTGTTTTTGATTATTGTTGGTAAAGGACTACACACACCTCCTAACACACCATTAACACACATTCTGTTTGCAGAAAAGCTCAGTTCGTTCATGTGATCCTCACTCAGAAACCTTAAAATCAGGAATCCCTTTTTCTGCTTTGAAGAAAAAGGTTAAATCTGGGGGAGAGGGCGGGGCCAGAGATAACACAGTGGTAGGGCGTTTGCCTTGTGTACGGCCAGTCCAGGACGGACGGTGGTTCGAATCCCAGCATCCAATATGGTCCCCCGAGCCTGCCAAAAGCGATTTCTGATCTCAGAGCCAGGAGTAACCCCTGAGCACCAAAAACAAACAAACAAAAAGAGTGAGAGAGGGAAACAGGCCCAGGGTGAGGAGTGTAGCAGGAACCAAGGTATAGCAGGTGTCCTCACTCCTGTCTGTGATTGTCTCATTAGGGACGACAGACCTGCCTGAACTACAGAATTGGAGAAATTCCTCAAGCCTAAAGGACACACAGGTTGCATTTAATCTGGGCCTGGGCGGCTGGGGTGGGGGTGTGCAGTAGTGGGCACCTGAGCAGGGAGATGGTGACAGGGGAAGGAAGGAGGGTCTAACAGATGGAGTCTGGGGGTATTGGTGGAAAGTATAAAATGCCAAAATGAGACCCCTGACTAAGGCTGGTTGTTTGATTTGGGGGATTGGGGGCTATGCTCAGTGCTTATTTCCAGCTCTATAGCTCAAAGATTAGTCCTGGAGGTGCCTGGGGACCACCAAGCACTCATATGTAGCATCAGGGATAAAACCTGATACAAGTCAGGTTCTTAACCACTGTTCTAAACATGGTCATTAAGAATTGAGGGGCCCGGAGAGATAGCACAGTGGCGTTTGCCTTGCAAGCAGCCGATCCAAGATCAAAGGTGGTTGGTTCGAATCCCGGTGTCCCATATGGTCCCCCGTGCCTGCCAGGAGCTATTTCTGAGCAGACAGCCAGGAGTAACCCCTGAGCGCCGCCGGGTGTGGCCCAAAAACCAAAAAAAAAAAAAAAAAAAAAAAAAAAGAATTGAGGGACCCAGGGTTGCCACGATAGCACAGCTGGTAGAGCATTTGCCTTGCATGTGGCCGACCCAGGTTGATCCCCGGCATCCCTATGTGGTCCCCAGCCATGAGTGATTTCTGAGTGCAGAGCCATGAGTAACCCCTGAACAACACTGAGTGCAGCCCAAAAACCAAAAAAGAATCGAGGGTCTCTTGGGGGCCAGTGATAACACAGTGAGAAGGGAGTTTGCCTTGCATGCAGCTGACCTGGGTTAGATCTTCAACATCCCATATGATCCCCCATGCCAGCAGGAGTAATTTCTGAGCTCACAGCCAGGAGTAACCCCTGAGTGCCACTGGGTGTGGCCCAAAACCAAACCAACCAACAAAAAAAGAATTGAGGGTCTAGGGGCTGGAATGACAGAGTACATAGAACAAGTAAAACATGCACTTATCTTGCACACAGATGACCCAGGTTTTATCTCATTTGCTATCCGACATCCTATATGGCTACCCCTGCTCACAGAACTGCCAGGAGTAAGCTCCGAGCACCATCTGGTATGGTACAAAAACCCGAATATAAAATAAAATGAGTCTTGAGGGTTCAAACGTTGCTCAGGCTGTTGCCATCTTGGCCTTCCTAAAGCTGGGGAATGAAGACTTAAAAAATCTCCTTCAGTGGACCAATATGTATTTATTTTTGCTACCCTAGGCCTTTCTTTCACCCTAGCCTGGAGAAACTTTGGCACATAAAAATCCCAAGATCCACAATAACTCTTCCTGTATTCAGATTCCAGCACCCTCTGGAGAACCAAAATCTTCCAGCAGATTTGTGCTCAAGATAGCAAAGTGTGAGGGGAAGAAGTCATGAGGAACTAGGGCGCCTGGCACAGGGCTGGCAGGCCCCAAAGAGCAGCCCTTCCCCGGGGTAAATGTTCAACCCAAATGCTTCTTTACAATTACTTGCAAACAGCTGGTACTGTGCTAAGGACTAAGGGCAGGATGCTATGGAGGTACCAGAACAACCAGGTTCCAAGAGCTTTGGGCGTTCCTGGGTAGACACTTGCCCCAATAGACCCTGAGCTGGACTGGCCTCATCCCTGCACCTTGGTGTGTCTTTTCTTTAGGGTTGGTGGGAGGTGGGGGTCAGTGTTCTTCATTCTGTAGCATTTTCACAGCCTGAGGCCCGAGCCCAGGGCCACCCTGCTTCACATGGAAGACAAGTTTTTTATCCTAGAACTACAGCCCTCCCACTCTCAGAAACATTGCTTTGGACTTGGAGGAAGCAAAAGATGCTCTCTAGATCCTTCCACCATGGGCGTGGGCAATATAAGCTGGCACCCCAAATTAGGAAGAGACTGCATTTTCAAAGGCTAGGCACAACTCACTGCAAAGAATTTTCTCCTATCCCCCCCACCCCCGACTCAGACCTCTACCTGCATGGTTGTTGGGAATGGGAGCTCTCTCCTGTGTGGACGCTGCCATCCAGTCCTGCAGGATCCATCCCAGCTGCAGGCCCTAGTGAAAGCCAGGTAGACTTGATTTGGGGCACCTTTATCCCTAGCTTTCCGGGCAGGGCGGGGCCATTCTTTCGCCCCGCCCACACAACCCCGCCCCTCTTATCCCACACCAAATCATTAATTATTCATACTCTACCCTTTCAAATGTTCTACCCCTTCATAGGAGTTGGGGCCAAGTGAGGACAGGAGATGGAAGGTCCATCTCCCTCCCAGTCCATCCCTGCTCCAGGGATATTGGAGCACTAGTTCCTAGGTGATGCCTAGGTGACCACTAGAGGATACAGGAGCACAGTTTTCAGACCTTTAGGGTTTAGGGAGGAAGGCTGAGTTGGGGAAGGGGGGCCATGAATGCCTGGAACTGAGGACCAATGAGCTGGAAGACGGATAGTCCTTGGGTTATTGAGGAATTGTGTGTGGGGGGGGAGGTGGGAATTCCCCATGTGGAATGAGGCTGCTTGACTGCTAGGAGTGTTCCGGAGTCTTCTGAGATGGGGTGAATCTGGTTGGGGAGCAGGGAGACCGGTTTTGTGACCAACCATGTCTGGACAGATCCAAGAGATTGGTTATGGGAGACTGCCTTCAGGTCCAAGATGTTCTAGTCTCTACAGAAAGTGACAGGTCCTCTTGTTGCCACTGAAGTCAATTTACTCTCCCAATCACAGGGAATTAGAATAGTTCTCTGTGGCAAGGGTGATGGCAAGAGTTAACCTGGGGTGAGTTTGCCTGAGGCCCTGTCCAATGGGGACACTTCCATGGGATGATGGCCCAGCAGCCAATCAGAGCCTGTCTTGAGTAAGTTACAAAGGCCAGTGTTGCAATTGGGGAGGAAAAAGGTCAGCCCCACTGGGTGCAGGAAAGTGGGGGATAGAGACCATGACCTCTAGGGGACCCCTTGATTTCTACCTTATTTCTTCAGAACCCATGTTCAATTAGACCTCTCCAAGTGGGACATAAATTGAGAACATTTTGTTTTTTGTTTTGGGTCACACCGGTGGCACTCAGGAGTTACTCCTGGCTCTGTGCTCAGATATCGCTCCTGGCAGGCAAAGGGGACCATATGGAATGCCGGAATTCGAACCACCATCTGTGCTGGATCGGCTGCGTGCAAGGCAAACGCCCTACTGCTGTGCATTCTCTACAGCCCTATAAATTGAGAACGTTAAAAAAAGAAAAATAAAGATTGGAGATAGTACAGAAGGTAAAGTACATGCCTTGCACCCTGGTTTCATCCTGGGTTTTGCATATGGTGTCCAGAAAACCACCAGGGGTCACTCCTGAGCTCTGAACCAAGAATAGAATAGTACCTGAACACTATAGGGGAGTACAGGGGTACCACCAATACTCCCTCCAAAAAAGAAAGGAGTTCATTTAGCAATTAAGCAAGAGGTTTTACAATTGAATTTAAACAACTTTTTTTTTTTTTTTTTGGGTTTTTGGGTCACACCCGGCAGCGCCCAGGGGTTACTCCTGGCTTCATGCTCAGAAATCGCTCCTGGCAGGCTCGGGGGACCATATGGGACGCCGGGATACGAACCGATGACCTTCTGCATGAAAGACAAACGCCTTACTCTCCAAGCTATCTCTCCGGCCCCTAAACAACTTCTTATATCTAACAGAAGTTGTAACATTAGGCTGGAAAAGAATAGTTTTCCTTATCTATTTCTTTTACTTTCTTTAGTTTTTTTTTTTTGGGGGGGGGGGGCACACCCAACGACCATATGAGATGCCAGAGATTGAACCTGGGTTCATCCCGGGTCAGCAGCATGTAAGGCAAATGCCCTACAGCTATACTATCTCTCTGGCCGTTCTTTTACATTTATTAGATTAACATGACTTAGGAATTGGGGATATGATTCATGGGCTTTGCATTTTTGGGATCTTGGGCTCCATCCTGGCACCAAAAGAAAAGTATTTTTAAAATATCTTTCCAGAGACCGGAAAGCTAGTACAGCAGGTAGGGTGTTTGTTTGTCTTGCAGGTAGCTGACATGAGTATCTTGATTTCCAGCATCCTCTAGGGTACCTGAGCACCACCAGGAGTAACTCCTGAGTGCAGAGCTAGGAGTTATCCCTGAGCATTGTTAGGTAGGGGTGGCCAAAACAAACAAACAAACAAAACAACAACAACATCAAAAAATAGTGTAATGGGGCTGGAGAGAGTACAGCAGGTAGGGTGTTTGCCTTACACATGACTGACTTGGATTCAATCTCCAGCACCCATGTGGGCTAGCATTAGGGTTGGATAAGCAACCTACAGGCTGTACTGCTGCTCTTGCCCCACTACAGGTTATCTTGCATGCAGCTGATCCAGGTTTGATATCTTGGCAACATATGGGCCTCTGAGCACCACCAGGAGTGAAGCATCAGCAATGCCAAGAGTGGTCCCCAAACCAAACCCCCCCCCCAAGCCCTTTTGTGAATATGATAGAATTCTGAAACATCTATCCACTGCAACACTGCTTTTATTTATTTTGAGTAGCATTTGGGCCACACTCACTGGTATTCAGGGTTTATTCTTGGCTCTGTGCTCCAGGAGATCAATCATATATGGTGCCAGGAATGGGACTGGGGTTAGTAGCCATGTTCAGGTTAAGTGCCTTAACCTCTCTGACTATCTCTCTGGCTCCCGTACTTCAAGATTCAGGGAAAATTATTTTCCTTTATGTTTTCTTTAGACTTTTAAAACGTGTACATGTGTTCACCTGTCTCCACTTGATCTATTTCTTCTTTACTGCTTCCAAATCTTGGCAATTGCTGCAGTGAATATAAGTAGAAGCCTGGGTGTAATTTGGTGGGTCTCAGTCTGGGAGGCTATTTCTCCAGAAAATTGCCAGAGGAGCACACCTGTCAGGGATTGTGAAGTAAAGTAGGGTCAGAAAGACCAAGCTTCAGACCTGTTACACTATAGTCCAGGGGGCTAGGGGTGGAGGTTTGGGATGCATATGGGAACTATGGTGGAGGGAGACACGTGGTGGAATGGCCCAAATTCACTGTCACTAAACACCAAAAAAACAACTGGGAAAGACTTGCAATTCACAATAGCCTCAATTAAAAAAAAAATAAATAGAAAGACTAAGCTTCAGAGATCTCAGCTCTAGAGCTGAGGTGAGCCTTCAAGTTAACCCCAAATGGGGCTTGAGAGGTAAGACAGTA
Organism: Suncus etruscus; assembly: GCF_024139225.1. Lineage (NCBI taxonomy): Eukaryota > Metazoa > Chordata > Mammalia > Eulipotyphla > Soricidae > Suncus > Suncus etruscus. Next base: position 39,562,542 of record NC_064865.1, on the reverse strand, counting down.
CAGGGGTTGAGGCATTTGTCTTGAATAAGGCCAGTTTCATACCCTGCACTGCTGATGGTCCCCCTTGAGCAGCATTAGGAGTGACCCTTGAGCAGAGCCTGGAGAAGTCAGTCCTGAGCATCACCTGGTGTGGCTGGGTTGTTGAGGGAGGGGGGAAAGAATTAAAACAAAAACATTGCCACCAGTTATGGATGGAGGCATGGACTCTTGTCCCCATGCTGGGTGTGGGCTGCCCCTGAGAAGGGGGTGAGTCCCCTGGCCAAGTCCACTTCTTTGAGGAGCAAATGCCTGGAAGATGCTCAGCTGTAAGCTGTGAAAATCAATGCTGAGTCCCAGGCATGCTATCAAACGATGCCTTCATGTTAATCTTATTAGTTTTTGTCCAATTTTGTTTTTATTTGTTTGTTTTGGGGCCATACCCAGCGATGCTCAGGGTTACTCCTGGATCTGCTCAGAAGTTGCTCCTGGCAGGCTCAGGGGACCATATGGGATACCAGGGATCAAACCCAGGTCCGCCCCAGGTTGTGTGCATGTAAGGCAAATACCTTACTGCTGTGCTATCACTCTGGTTCCATCGCCCAATTATTTTGTTTTTGCTTTTGGTTTTTGGGCCACACCCGACGGTGCTCAGGTGTTACTCCTGGCTATCTGCTCAGAAATAGCTCCTAGCAGGCACAGGGGACCATATGGGATGCTGGGATTCGAACCAACCACTTTAGGTCCTGGGTCCGCTGCTTGCAAGGTAAATGGCACTGTGCTATCTCTCGGGCCCACCCAATTATTTTTTAACAGAACACAATAATTTTTGTTTGTTTTGTTTTGGGGCCACACCCAGAATGATGCTCAGGGGTTACTCATGGCTGTGTACTCAGGAATTAGTCTTGGCAGTTTTAGAGTACCATATAGTGTGCCAGGGATCAAATCCAGGTCATCCATATGCCAGGCATGTGCCCAACTCATTGTACAATCACTCTGGCCCTTTGTTTGTAGGCTACATCTGGCTGTGCAGAAAGACCATGTGGTACTGGGAATTGGACATGCACCTCCTGCATACAAACTCTGTGCTTGAGCCTGATGATCTCTCTCCATTGGCACCAGCAGCAGTGACTCCTGAGCAATTTTACAAAAGCTCTAAGCACTGCTGGATGTGGCCCAAACACCAACCTGAAATGAAACAAGCAAAAAAGGGAAAACAAAGATTTTGTTTTCGCTTCTCTGAACGGAGTCCCAGCTGGTTCTTGGTATCTGGTGTCCTCTGAAGTGCTGGAAAGAGATTGGTCTGTCATCGCTGAGAACCAGGGGCCAGAGAGATAGTGCAGTTATGTTATCCTTGTCTTACTTTTTTTTGGTTTTTGGGCCGCATCTGGTGACACTCAAGAGTTACGCCTGGCTATGCGCTCAGAAATCACTTCTGGTTTGGGGGAGCATATGGGACACTGGGGAATGAAACTGTGATCTGTCCTAGGTTAGCACTTGCAAGGCAAACACTCTACCGCTAGCGCCACTGCTCCAGCCCCTGTCTTACATGTTTATAATGCTTGGCAACACATTTGGTTCCTGAAGCAATGCTGGATATGGTCCAAAGTGGAAGAATAAAAAGCAACAAAAACAAACAAACAACAACACAGTTTAGATCCAGGGATCAAAGAGAGCAGAGGGCTAAGGGCACTTGCCTTGCATATGGCAGACCTAGGTTTCATCCCCAGCACCACATGGTCTCCCAGCCAACTCTGGAGGTGATCCCAAAATCAGTAAAACCATAAAAAACTCACAGTGGAGCCAGTGATAATACAGCAAGCAATTCATTTGACTGGCATGCAGCTGACCCAGGTTTGATCCCCGCATCCCATATGGTCCCTATGCCAGCCCTGAGTAATTCCTGAGTGCAGAGCCAGTAGGAACACCTGAACATTGCTGGATGACCTCTTCCCACAACACACACACACACACACACACACACACACACACACACACACACACACACAAAACTACACAGCTGCGACCAGCCTTCATCTGTTTTTCTCTCACCGAGTGTGGGAAAGAGAGGTCAGCACCCCTCAGTGATGAACTTCCCTTGGGGTGCTGGTGGCCCGGTTCCTAGCTCTGTTCCCAGGCGTCCATGTACTGCTCTGAGGATGCCAGTGTCTGCCCCATCCCAGCTCTCTAGTAAATGGGAGGAACCCTGCCACCCCCAGAATCCTATGGCAGGAGCCACTGAATCAAGCGATCTCAAGTGCATCCTGTTCAGGGCAGAAGGCCCTTGGGCCCCAGTATGTGGTTGGTCATGGGGTCCCTGTGGCCCGGCACAGTGGCTGGGCTCCTGGGTGTTTGCTCCCTTGGTGGCTTCTAATGGACCAGTGTTCTGTCCTCCCTGGGCATGAGGAATCCCGTGACTACTGGCCACATGACCACCATCTTCCCCTTTTTTAGTCCTTTGGTCTTTTCGATATTTTTGTAACAATTCTCTGTGGTAAATCTCCGCTTCTGAAATATTTTGCTGTGGTGGTTTCCTGGCTAGACATGCACAATGGGTGTAAAGGGGCAAAAGGGTATCAGCAAATGCCCTGGGCCCTTGTAGAGGAGGCTGAAAGGGGAGCGACTGGCACATGGTAAGGCCCAATACCCTGTCAGGTCCTCAAACCCCAAAGCCAGGCCCTCTACGGGTACTGACTGCATTTCCTTCCTGTCAAATTTTCCACCCTCTTTCCCCCAACTTCTCCCTTCAGGGTAGAGATGCCATTTTCTTTTTGCTTTGAGGTCACATCTGTCAGTTCTTGGGAATCATTTCTGGGGTTGTTTTAGTGTTTTGAGCTCTCTCTGGTCCTATTACTCTTCCTTTTTTGTTTTTGGGCCATTCCAGGGGTTACTCCTAGTTCTGTAATCAGAAATCACTCCTGGCAGGTTTGGGGGACCATAAGGTATGCTGGGGATCAAACCCAGGTCAGCCGTGTGCAAGGCAAACACCCTATCTATTGTGCAGTCACTCCGGCCCTCTGTTACTCTTCTTTTTTTTTTTTGGTTTTTGGGTCACACCCATTTGGCGCTCAGGGGTTACTCTTGGCTATGCGCTCAGAAATTGCCCCTGGCTTGGGGGGACCATATGGGACGCCGGGGGATCGAACCACAGTCCTTCCTTGGCTAGCGCTTGGAAGGCTAATACCTTACCTCTAGCGCCACCTTCCCGGCCCCTCTGTTACTCTTCTTATTCTTCTCTTTGGGTCTTTTTTTTGGGGGGTGGGAAGGCACACCCAATGGTGCTCAGGGCTTATTTTTAGCTCTATGCTCAGGGATCACTCCTGATGGTGCTCAGTGAACCATAAGTAATGCTGGGAATCTAATATGGCTGCCACATGCAAGGCAAGAGACTTGAAGCCCTGTTCTATCTCTCTGGCTCCCAGCCCTATTGTTCTTTGCTTTGTTCTACTTTTTGGTTTTGCTCGGGGATCACTCCCAGTAATGCTGAGGATCCAGCCTCATCAGCTGCATGTAAAGCAAGTGTTTTTACCCCCTTAATTATCTCTGCAGCCCTATTACTCATAATTTTAACCCACATGCCAGGAAGGAGCCCTATGTTAGGCCCCTCCTAAGGCCCAGGTAGCATTTAGACCAGAGGCTTGCAGTGTCCTCTGCTGAGGTATGGGGCGAGGCCAGAATTCAGCCCTGCAGCAGTGCCCCAATGTGTCACGTGCCCAACTGAGTTCTATGACACCCCACCCCCTTTGGAAATGCAGGAAACCAATCTGGTCAGCACCCAAGAAATACACTGGAGGCTCAGAGTTATCCTAAATCAACTCTTAAATATTTAATTCTCATTTATTTAAAGTTCCGTCAGTCTGTGTACACTATTTATATTAAAAACACAGGAAGCTGGGGGCTCCTAGCAAAAATATACATTTCAGTTTTGGAGATTGTTCAGACACTGAGAAGGGCTGTATCCTCAGCACCAGATGGGGGGTGAGGGGCACACACAGGAGAGGGGAAGGGTCAGGCCGTTTCCTGTCCCAGCACTGGCCCGCTGGGCGTACCCCTGACCCAATCCCTGGTCAGCTCAGGGTGGGGGGGGGGGGTGAGGAAGAGACTTGTAAAGAGCAAGAGAATTGGGCTAGTGGGGTGCCTGTTAGGGGCAAGTACTGAGAAGGGCAGGATCTGGGGGTGTGTGGGTGTGGCTAAGAAGGGGCATGGCTGAGGGCAGGGCGTGGCAAAGCTGAGAGGGCTGGACTGACCCAATACTCAAGTAAGCTTCCCCTTGGGCCATCCTCACATTTCTCTGAATCCCCGGCCAGGTCCTTACCCTCTCCAGGGATTATTTTCACGGGATGAACCCCCGAACCTCCTGCTCAGATACTGGCCCTTTCCCTAGGGTACGGGCACTGTATCCAGGAGCAAGGGGGTGGAGGGGCCTCAAGGACATGGTCCACAGGGACCACCAGAGCAATTCCTGATGACCAGCTGGGCTGAATTTGGGGAGAGGTTGGCCTGTGAAATGAATGCCACAGTGATCAGGGGAAGGGACTCCCCTGTGGGACGGTGCTCATCTGGCTCAGCAGGACCCCCTGCCACGGAGGGATGTGGCCTGGCTGTGAGAGTCCTGTAGGGGTGTGTGTGTGGGAGGCAGCAGGGGGTACACAGCCTGTAGGGAAAGTGATCTCAGTGCTTGCTGGAGTGGCAGCTCCAGGGAAAGTATGTGGGGGGCTGAGGAGCCCCGCTCTGGCCTGGGCCAGTGCCTCCCACAAGGGAACAGTGTGGCTGAGGCCAAGACAGGTGGAAATGGGAGAGAGTGAGGGGTGGGTACCAGACAGGGCTCCCTGCTCCCCACACCAAGCCCCTACCCCTCCCTGCCGGCTGCACTTCAATGGGGGGGCCCCCACCTGGAGGGAACCCTGTTTCCAGAGTGGGGGTGCCCCCAGCGGCCAGCGCCAGGGGCGATCAGCGCCACTGGCCTAGAAAAAAATGGGTGCAAAGGAAGAGGGAAAGGCTGGTGGGTGTCCATGGGACTGGGGTGGATGCCAGCCCTGCTGTTGAGGGGGCATGATGGCTTTTGAGGAGAGTGACATCCTGGTCCTTGCTCAGGGCCAGTTGGGGCCCTTGGGGCTGGCCCAGAATGCTTAGTGTTTCTTTGGATGGCTCAAGTTTCTCTATGCTGGGAAGATGGGCAGAAGTGGGATCCCCCCACCTCCTGCTCTACGGATGATGCAGACAGAAGCAAAGGTCCTGTTCTATGCTGCTGGTAAAATCATACAAACTCACCAAAACAGAAAATGGTGGGCAGATAGGGGGAGGGAGTGTGGGTGAGAGAAAGGACAAGAAGGAAGACCAGTATGGCAAATTGGAGGAAGTTTACAGCAGTGAGAGGACAAAGAAAAGGTAGGACAGAGAGCCAGGGTGTGGCTGGTGGGAAGGAGGCAGTTACTAGGGTGCAGCTGGGAGCTTGTGATCCCTGTCTGGCTCGGTCCTGGGTGCCGGACCACGGGCTCTCAACGGGAAAGGCCGTGGGGATGGGGGGTGCCCGGCCTGGCGTGTTGGGTGGGGCGCCCCTCAGTACATGTCCTTGTAGATCTCCTGGAGCAGGGGGTGCAGCGAGGTTTCGGTCTCGGTCTTCTTGATGCGCTGCATCATCTGGGCGTGCTCGGTGACCAGCTGCCTCAGGTCGGCCATCTTCTGCAGCAGCTTGGGGAAGAGGTACTGGGCGTCGGGGTGGTTGGCCTGCAGGTGGAACTCCAGGGCGCGTAGGATGGTGTCCTGGATGGCCTCTACCTGGGCCACGTTCATGAGGCCCGGCCGGTCTGTGGGGACCCGGGGCGGAGGCGTGGGAGGGGGCACACACCTGGGGCGTGTGAGGACGACGGGGAGGCTTTATCCAAGGACAGCAGACCTCCTCCTCGCTGGCACCCCCTCACCTCCCTTGTGGGGCCTGGTCCCCCCAACCTTGTTTGGATTTTAATTTTTCTTGGCTTTTCTATTCTTTCTGAATTGGTACTAGAGTGTCCTGGTAACCGAATTTCTCTGCTTACAAGTCACAGATTTTATGGAAAAAATAAATTTGAAAAATAAAAAGTGGGGGCATGGTGCTTTTTTTTGGGGGGGGGGCCCACACCCGGCGGTGCCCAGGGGTTACTCCTGGCTGTCTGCTCAGAAATCGCTCCTGGCAGGCACGGGGGACCATATGGGACACCGGGATTTGAACCAACCACCTTTGGTCCTGGATCGGCTGCTTGCAAGGCAAACGCCGCTGTGCTATCTCTCCGGGCCCAGGCATGGTGCTTTTTAATTAAGTTTTTTTTCATCAATTTTTTGGGGGCAGGGAGTCACACCTAGCTATATGCTCAAGGTTTACTCCTGAGCTGTGCACTCAGAAATCTGGGGATCATATAGCATACAGGGAACTGAATCCAGGTCAGCTGCATGCAAGGCCAATGTCTTGTCCTATCTCTCTTGCGTGAATTAAATATTTTTTGTTTTGCTTTGGGGCTACATTTGGTGCTGCTCAAGGCTCTCTCCTGGTTTTACACTCAGGGATCACTCCTGTTGGGCTCAGGGGACGATTTATGGTACCAGGGAAAGAACTGGGTCAGCTGTGTGCAAGGCAAGCCCTCCACCCACTGTACTTTCCCCTTGGCCCTTAATTTTTATTTTATCTTATTATTAGGGGGATGAGAGGAGGGAGTAGATCGGCAATATTCAGGGGCTATTCCTGCCTGTGTTTGTGGGGTAGTAAAAAAAAAAAAAAAAGGAGGCTGGAGAGATAGCACAGCGGTACAGGTCTGCCTTCCACACAGCTGACCCAGGACAAAAAGTGGTTCCAATCCCTGCATCCCATATGGTCCCCTGAGCTGCCAGGAGTGATTTCTGAGAGCAGAGCCAGGCGTAACCCCTGAGCACTACAGTGTGACCCAAAAACAAACAAACAAACAAATGCGGGGGCTGGATAGATAACACAGCGATTGGGCATTTGCCTTGCATGGAATGGACCCCCAGGTTCCATCCCTGGCATCCCATATGGTCCTCTGAGCCTGCCAGGAGCAATTTCTGAGCACAGAGCCCGGAGCAATCCTTGAGTGGCACTGGGTGTGACCCACAAACAAACAAACAAACAAACAGACCAAAAAAAGTGGTTGGAAGTTCTGCAGCTCCAGGATCACCTGCCATCACTGTTTAGGCATGTTTCCTGCCCTCACCAGCTAGGGGGCAGCTCTTGTTCGCACGCTCCCAAGAGCTGGTCCTTTTCACCCAGCTGTCCCCCGAGGAGTACTGGCAGTGGGAGGGGGCCAGTTCCCTGACATCTCTCCCTGCGTCCCCCACCCGCATACCTCCGCACAGAATGATGGCTGCGATGAAGAGGGCCAGGTCGCTGTCGTCGAGTTCCAGGGCGTTGAACTTGACGGCAAACTCGAACTTGGGCTCGATGATGTCGCTGAAGGGCTTGCGGAGGCTGCGCAGGAACTCTCGGGTGACGAAGCCGGTGCCGTTGGCCACCAGCAGCCCGTCCTTGTTGACGATGGAGGCCAGCATGGCGAAGATGGCCTCGTGCACGCCGTACTTGAGCAGGGTCACCTGGTCGTTGAGGAAGAGGCTGCCGAAGCTAGGGATGCTCTTGGCGAACTCGGTGAGCTCGCGCACCGTCTCCACCGTGGTGCACTGGCAGCGGTAGAAGACGTGGACGCTGATCTCTTTGTAGGGCGGCAGGCCCGTCACCAGCTGCTTCCACACCAGCCCCTTCTCCGCCTGCCACAAGGTCTCGATGTCGTGGATCACAAAGGGCTGAAAACCAGGCCACATTAGGTCAAACCCAGTGTGTGTGGGGCCATTCCCAATCTCCAGGGCCCCCCATCCTTGGTCCTGCATGTGCCATTGAGAAGAGGGAAGCAGGCACATGGCCATGGGGGTGTGGGGAAGATAAGACAACCAGGGGTCGGACCGTGCTTTGACCCCCAAGCCAGGCGCGATCTCTGAGCTCATAGCCTTGAGCATCACCAAATGTGGCCCAAAAATAAATAAAAGGGGGTGGGTGGAGTGGTGGTGCAGGGTGGAAGGCACGTGCCTTGCAAACGCTAGTCTAGGATGAACTGCTGTTTGATTCCCCCGGTGTCCCATATGGTTCCAAGTCAGGAGTGATTTCTGAGCGCATAGCCAGGAGCAACCCCTGACCATCACCGGGTGTGGCCCAGAAATCCAGAAAAAAAAAAAAAGGGCCAGAGTGTTAGCATGAAGGCAGGGCATTTGCCTTGCATGCAGAAGGACGGTGGTTCGAATCCCAGCATCCCATATGGTCCCCCAAGCCTGCCAGGAGTAATTTCTGAGCACAGAGCCAGGAATAACCCCTGAGTGCTGCCAGGTGTGACCCAAAAACCAAAAAATAAAAAGGGGTGGAGAGATGACACAGGGTACCTTGCACGCACTAGCCTAGGATGGACCACAGTTGGATAGCCAGGAGTAACCCCTGAGCGTCACCAGGTGTGGCCCAAAAACCAAAAATAAAAGGACAACCAGGGGTCCCCAGATGATGGAGCAGCAACACTCACCGCCGTGTGGCTGGCCTTGCCAGTGAGGATGCCCCGGGCCTTCTTTTTGGTCATGTTGAAGTTTTTCAGGTAGGCATTATAGATGTGCTTCGAGAAGGCCTTCAGGTCAGCCACCTGGGGGTTGTGGTGACGCCCCTCACTCTCGGTCAGCCCTGCCACCAGCTTCCGCTTCTCAGCCTCGGGCATCCGGCCAAAGCGAATGGCTGCATGAAAAGGACAGTCACTATGCTGCTGAAGAGGCGGCTGGTCCCTGCCCACGGATCTTGGCCACTCCTGCGCCAGCCCGCCAGGATGCCGGGGAACCTCATCAAAGGGTCAGCTTAAATAACCATCTATAGCAAGGGCCTAAGGAGGCAGGTGGCTGAGGGACAGTCTTGTGTCAATGCTTGAGTCCCTCTGTCTGGTGCTGTGGCTCACGAGCCATGGGGCAGCGGGCAGGATGCCTCTCCACCCCTCAATTTTCCAGCTGGAAAAATGGGGTCAGTTCTTAGCCCTCCCTGGGCTGTGAGAATGTCTGAATGAGAGTGCGCAAGGCAGATGCTCCCAACTAATAGATGAAGGACACAGGACACAAAACTGGCTTCCTTCAGAGGGAAAAATGAGAAGAACTGCTAGTCTGAGGGAGCTGAGGAAAGCGCCTTATCCTCCCTGTCCATGGACAGGCAGACAGGCAGAGGGGAGGCTCTGGGGAATTTGGTTCTCCACCCTCATGGGTATAAGACAAGGCATCAGTGATAGAGACAGTCAAGCAAGAAGGGGTCCCTTTCTTCTCTGGGGGTCTGACTGAATGGGTTTTGCAGAATCCTACTCCAGGCCTCAGAAGGCCTGGGGCAGAAGGCAGGGCAGGCACTGTGGTTGCTTCCTGGCTCCTGCCTGCAACCGTGAGGAGCCTTGGCACTGGCTCTTATCATCTTTTCTTTTCTTTTTTCTTTTTTTGGAGGGTCACACCCAGCAGCACTCAGGGGTTACTCCTGGCTCTACGCTCAGAAATTGCTCCTGGCAGGCTCGGGGGACCATATGGGATGCTGGGATTCGAACCATCATCCTTCTGCATGCAAGGCAAATACCCTCCTCCATGCTATCTCTCCAGCCCTCTTATAGTCTTTTCTTAGGAAACTACTCCCAGCAAGGAGCCGGGGCCACATGTGGAACCTCTTTCAGGCTCATCTTGACCCCTTTTCCTGTGGTTAGATTGTGAGAAAGTCTGAGTCTCAGGAGGGACCAGTCTTTAGGACCCTCTCAGATACCTCAGCCATGATGACATCCAGCTCAGAGCTTCGGGACATGGCAGCACTCACTGGATGGTTGGGCCCCCATGCACAGGGCCTCTGACAGCCAGCTTGGGCTAATCTGTGTGCCCTACTTGGAGAACAACTCCCCCATCTTTGCCCCCTGAGGCCGGGGTCCAGGCTCACCGTTGTGGGACATGCCCAGCGCCAGGCATTTCTGGAAGCGGCAGTACTGGCACTTGTTGCGGTTCTTCTTCTGGATCTTGCAGCTCCTCTCGCACCGTTCGTACTCCAGCTTCATGCGGATGGTGCGCCGGAAGAAGCCCTGAGGACAGGAACCAAGACGGGGCTAGGAGGCCGGGCCTTCTCCTGCCCTCGTCCCCCAGATGTGAGGATGGCACTGTTCTTGTTTTGATAGGGTAGGAGCCGGAAGAAAACAGCTCTGAAGTATTTGACACACCATCATTATTTTCCTCCACACATCTGTGTGTCCCAGTGGTGCTCGGGGGACCATATGGGGTGCTGGGAATTCAAACCGGGGTGAGTCCCATGCAAGGCAAAAATGCTTTAACCTCTCTGGCCCAACCATAAGGACTCTCTAAGTTGCTTTGGTGACAGACATTTGCATCCTGAGTTACGAGATAGATAGTAGTCAGTGATGTACGTGCCTGACTATGCGTATTTTTTAGTTCATGGTTTAAGAGGGGGTGTGATTTTGACAAGGGAGCACTTAGGAAGAAACACCAGAAAGTGGCATTGTAGAGAGATACGCTGTATTCTGCTTATTTTTTAAGTACTCTGGGAGATGTGGGCAACCTGATTTGCAGGGATGGTGGTGGTGGTGTTGGTGGCTCAACAACCCCATCTGGTCTTACCTGTCCTCTGGACCAGGTTCCCAGGGGGCGCCAGTACCCAGAGTCCAGGAAAAGGGACCTATCAAACAGGTCAGATAAGGGGTGTCCTCCCCTCCAGCCTGGCAGGAAGCGGAAGCCTGAAATGGGCACCAGGTAGGAATGCCACACTGGGAGGGCCGCAGCCCTTACAGACTGAGCACCGGGTAACCCGCATCTCAGCCCGCACATACCTTGCAGCCCTCACACGCGTGCACGCCATAGTGGAAGCCCGAAGCCTTGTCCCCACACACGCGACACTCCATATGGAGGCTGCCGCCCGACGCCCCGTCGCAGCCCATCTGCAGCTGGTCCAGCAGCGATGGGGGTGAGGCGCTCCGGGAGAGGTCTGTGGACACACAGCGGGGGGCAGGGGGGTCACATGGGTGCAGGGTGTCTGGACTCAGCTGAGCCACTAAAGGACCGTGTGGCCTTGGGGAGTCAGTCGGCCTTTCTGGGGATCAGTTTCTTCATCTTGAAAACAAGTTAATGGCAGCTTTTCTGGGTGGACTGGCAACGTTTCCAAAGCGGGCTTTTTTTTTTCCCCTCCCTTTTTATTATTATTTTTTCCTCCAGTTTCTCTTTTTTTTTCTTCTAGACCTGACACAGCAGGTGTTCCGGAAATGACAGTTAATAGAATCTGGGCTAAGCCAGTGCCTGGGGGTGGGGGTGGAGGGAAGGAAGGCGGGAGGAAACTCATGATCCAGCGGAGGGTGTGGGGAGAGAGAGGGAAGCGGCAGCAGACAGAATCTTTTTAGTCTGTCTTGTAGGAAGTGGCTCGCTTGGCTGGGGGGGAGAGGGGGTGCATTCTGCGGGCACAGACAGGGTGCTGTAGAATTGCTTCTGCAAACCAAAGGAGTAGAGGCAGGCCCGCTGTTGCAGCCTTTGGCCAGAGAAGGCAAGACTCTTGCATGGGCTCCAGAGATGCTGTAAAGGTTCCAACCTGGGAAATAGTGGATTAATAGATGAAACATAGGCCGGAGCCCAAGAGAGATCATGGGGCTCAGGGCAGGAGACCTGGCCGCCACCCTTGACACTACAGTGTGCTCCCAACATGGAGTTGGCAATAGCTTCAGAGCACTGTCAGATGTGGCCCCCAATAAGAGAAAAAAGTCCAGACCCCTGATTATTTTTCCAGACCTATTCTATTCTATGCACAGATATCAGAGCGGGCACTGAGTGGTAAGGACATGGGGGCAGGTGCGCTCTTGGGAGACAGTGAGGACTGTGGGAGCCCTGGAATCTCTCCCAGGGACATTCAAACATGAGCTCATACCCTTAGAGAGAGCATGTGCATGGAGTTCCTGGGCTGGAAGGTTCTAGAATTCCCCAGCTCCAGCCCAAAGCCAGCTGTAATGACGTGCAAAGCCACCCCCTGTCCACCCTGCTCTGACCCATGTCTGCCAATGTCATTTGCTATTCTCCAAGCAGGTAGTAACTCGGGGCAGATGGCACCCAGGGAAACATGCCATGGCGGGAAGACCAGAGCGACACTTTCTAGACCCCACATCCCCACTTCTCTACAGTGCTCAGAAAAAAGATGTGCACGCCCCACATCCAAAGTGTTCATCCAAAGTGTCCTCCTCTCTTCCCACATCCCCCCTTAACTTCTCTAGAAGGGTGAGAGCAGGATCGTTGCCATCCAGACCCTCATCCTGGTGGGCCCAATCATGTGTGAACCCTTCTGGGCTGATTTTCTTTTTTGATATTTTTGTTTTTGAGTCACAACCAGCGATGCTCAGGGGTTACTCCTGACTCTGTACCCAGGAATTACTCTTGGCAGTGCTAAGGGACCATATGGATGCTGAGGACGGAGTGCCCTTACTGCTAAACTATCGCCCTAGTCCCTGGGCTGATTCTTGTGGTTCCTAAAAATCACAAGATCTGCTCTGCTCCTTGGCTCCCAAACTTTTTTTATTTTGTTTTTGGGCCACACCCATTTGATGCTCAGGGGTTACTCCTGGCTAGCGCTCAGAAATCGCCTCTGGCTTGGGGGGACCATATGGGACACAGGGGGATCGAACCGCGGCTAGCGCTTGCAAGGCAGACACCTTACCTCTAGCGCCACCTTCCTGGCCCCGGCTCCCAAACTTTTATTCATACACACAGATTTGGGGTGCTACCACTCCCCTCAGCCCCAAGATGGGGATAGGTCTGGGGTAGTGCAGTCCCCAGAGGGCTTGGCTTCAGGGATGCAGTCGGGCATCCCCTGACATACATACATACAGATACCTATTTGTTCTCCCACATCAGAAAAATCAGAAAAATCTCACGGATCATCAGGGCACCCCGTGACTCTGGGGGGGGGGCCCTGGGTGACAGAAACACTGGGGTCAGCTAGGAAGCCCCTTGTAGAAATGCAGGCTCTGATGACGCTATAGGAGAGTGGGGGTCGGGGATGCCTCTGGAGTGGGCGGTCTGGGTTTCTGGGCTTGAACATCTGCACCTCAGTCTTGGTCTTAAAACCTTTTCTGGGTCCCCCTTGGAGGCCCGCTGGTCCCTTCCACTACTGCAGGGGTCTTCAAACTGCGGCCCACAGAGGAGTCTGATCTGGCCCGCCAGCAGTGAGCGCTGTTTGGTTGCCAAGATATCTGCCAGCATATACACTCAGTGTATATCCAAATATCAGGAACCATGCACTCAAAATGGTAACCATCTTTGGTAGCACTTATGCCTGTGAACAGACTTTTTCAAGAATGAAACATCTGAAATCTCCAACCAGATCAAGATTAACTGATGCCCACTTGCATCACTTGTTACGGCTGGCAGTGACAAATACGGAACCGGACATTGACCATCTCATTAGCCCAAAGCAGGCCCACAGTTCCCATTGAAATACTGGTGCATGATCTGTTTATTTATAAATGGTTTTCATTTTATTTATATAAGATATGTGCAGTGTGAGTAGGAATTAGTAGCTCATATAGTCTGGCCCTCCAGCTCTCTAAGGGACCGTAATCCGGCCCCCACTTTAAAAAGTTTGAAGACCCCTGCACTACTGCCTGGGAGGCTCAGCAGATGGCTGATGCAACACAGGGCAATGCCACTCTCCGTCTTCATTCAATAGATACTTGCCAAGGACCTCCTGGGTGCAAAGTAAGCAAGTGGGATGGGGTGGTAGGAGCCAGCAGACACAAATGCAGATACCTCAACACACAGACACCCCTCTTTGATTCTATTTCTCCAGAGCAAGGTTCCCCTGGGGAAGGGAGGTACTGGGAGGATGGAAGGGAAGTGGAATGGAAGCCTCAGGTGCAACTGGGGAGCACTTCCTGTTTGTTTGCTTAAAGGAGGCAGATTTTCTGGGGTGCTCAGTGATTTTTTTTTCCCTTATGAAAACAGAACAAACCAGCAGCTCAACTCTGCTCTAGAGGGTCCTGATAAAGTTGCAATGGAGTAAAGATCCTGGGAACGGCTGTACCATGGGGCTGAGCTGGTACCCCGGTGCTCTGTGACCTGCCATGTACACACACACGGGTGTGGCCATCGCTGCCAGGCACACCTTCGTCATCACGATAAATGAGACACAGCAGACTGGAGAAGGACACGGCGCCCTCAGAAAAGGCCTGGACTCAGCAGAAACGGTGGCTCCCGAGTCAAGTGTCCGTTGCCCCATCTTTGATCCCAAGTTGAGCAAACAAGACGCTGCTGACCCAATTCTCGGCAGTTTCCACCCGGCTGAGTTTTCTGAGTCTACGTTGCGGAGGCAACGCAGCCACCCGTGAGAGTGGAGGTGGAGGGTGGGTGCCCACAGGGGGCTAACTGGCTACTGACTCTGCTGGCAGAACTCCCATTTGTACAATCTCCTCTGCAGGGACTAGGGGCTGGGTCATGGCCTGGGGTGCAGATATTGCCTGAACTGTGCAAAGCCAGCTGCCTGGGCCCCCCGCCAAGTGCCTGTAGTATGCAGGGCAGTGGCAAGGCCAGGGCGAAGGACGGGCCTCTGCCTCCGCCCCCTGCTAAAACTGTGCCCCTTTCTGCTTGAGAGACTTACTGAAGCAGGAGGGGAGGGGGGACCAGCTCCAGTGAATATTTGTCCAACTGGCTTGAGTTGCTCTGAGATTGACCATATACCCCTGAACTTTGGATCCCATCAATGGAACCAGGGGTAGGTTTCGAGCCAACCTGGTGACGAGGGAACCAGGGGCAAGCTTCACGCCACCCTGGCAACGATTTGTCAACTGCTTCATGAGGCCCTGGTAATGACTTAAGGCTTGTAAAAGCACAAAGAACTCTAGTGCAATGCCTGTTAGCGACAGCCATAAAAGAGAAGATGAAGGAAAGAGAATCTTTTACTTTTCCTGGGATCTCTGGGGTCAGGAAAACTTAAGACTGGCCTGAAGCCTGGAGTTGAAATGTATGACCAGATGTTTCCTGGGAAAGGCCATCCTGCTCTAAACCTAATCTAGGTTAAATGTTTTTATCCCCAGCCATAGAGATAGCACAGGGCCAGAGAGATAGCACCCTAGGGCGTTTGCCTTGTAGGAGGTTGACCCAGGGCAGAGCCAGTTCGATTCCTAGCAGCCTATCTGGTCTCCTGAACCTGTCAGGGGTGATTTCTGAGTGCAAAGCCATGAGTAACCATTGAGGGCCACTGGGTGTGGTCCAAAACCAAATAAAATAAAATTAAAGTTTTATCCTAGCTTTTTTGTTTTCTTGTTTTTTGGGGGCTACACTGGTGCCATTCAGGAGTTACTCCTGGCTATGCACTCAGAAATCATTCCTGGCTTGGGGGGATCGTATGGGACTCTGGGGTTTCAAACTGCAGTCCATCAACACAAGGCAAATGCCCTACAGCTTGTGCAACTGCTCCGGCCCCAATTACAGTCACTTTTTTTTTTTTTTTTTGGTTTTTGGGCCACACCCGGCGAAGCTCAGGGGTTACTCCTGGCTGTCTGCTCAGAAATAGCTTCTGGCAGGCACAGGGGACCATATGGGACACCGGGATTTGAACCAACCACCTTTGGTCCTGGATCGGCTGCTTGCAAGGCAAACACCGCTGTGCTATCTCTCCGGGCCCTACAGTCACTTTTTTTTTTTTTGGTCTTTGGATCATATCCAGCAGTGCTCAGGGGTTATACTCCTGGCTCTACACTCAGAAATCATTCCTGGCAGGCTCAGGGAACCATATGAGATGCCGGGATTCGAACCACCATCCTTCTGCATGCAAGGCAAATACCCTACCTCCATGCTATATCTCCGGCCCCAATTACAGTCACTTTTAACACTTTGCTGTAAACTCTGAGCTGAGGTTCCTGCATCTAGCAGAAGACAATTTATCATGACTTATCTGGCCCTTCTCTATTTCTCCTGCTTAACAAACAATTAACAGGCAGCAAAGGGGCAAGATATTGCTAATCACCTTACCCACACACCCTTTTAACACCCAGAGAGCACACACCCTGCTTTCCCTAATCCCCTTTACTCCCTCTTCCCAGAACACAGAAGCACACACCCTCTTTTAATCCTCTCACATCCTACCTGATTGGCTGACACCCTAATATAAATATCCCTCTCCCACCTAAAATGAACTGTCACTCTCCCTAAGTGGCTGATGGATGTTTCTTTGTGAGTGTTCTACTCGCCCAGGATCTGACCTCAGCAGTGACTCCTACATCTTGGGATCTAAGTTCATCAGAGTCATTTACAGGCTCGGTCCTCTGGCCAGTACTGGGGGGGAGAAGTGCAGAGCGAGCAAGGAACCTCCTCTTAGTCTTCCCCAGTCTGTGCCCTAAATAGGTAGAACAGAGATGGGCTTTGCAGGGACTGGGCCCTTTTCTGCTGCAAGCCAAAGAACTCACCCCCACTTAACTGCCTTTACCCTGAACCACCAAGGAGCCAGGCAAGCTGGGCCTGTGCTGTCCTAATAGCAGTTCACTGAGAATCTGAAGATGGGCTGGGAGCCACCAGAAGCTGCCTGAGGTATAAAGAAGAGCAGAGATGCTGGGGTGGGGCCAAGCGGGGAAGGGACTCCATAAGATACTGGGGATTGAAGTGAGTTGACCACATGCAAGGCAAGCGCCCTATCCCCTGTACTATCTCTAGGCCCCCGCCAAGTCTTCTTTTGTATTTTACTTTTTGGGGCTCCACCTGGTGATTCTCAGTAGTTACTCCTGGCTCTCCATTCAAGGACCACTCCTATTGGTGCCTTGGGAGGACCATATGAGATGCCAGGGATCAAACCTGGGTTGGCTAAATGCCAGATAAATGCTCTATTACGGTACTATCTTGGCCCCACCAAGAAGGAAGCAGTCTTGGTGCTTGCTGTGGATTTGGGGTCTCAGGTGTATTTTCTTTTTTTTTTTTTCTTTTTGGTTTTTGGGTCACACCTGGCAGCGCTCAGGGGTCACTGGCTCTATGCTCAGAAATCGCTCCTGGCAGGCTTGGGGGACCATATGGGATGTCAGGATTCAAACCACCATCCTACTGCATGAGAGGCAAACACCCTACCTCCATGCTATCTCTCTGGCCCCATCAGGTGTATTTTCAAGGGCTCAACATTGCAAGGGAAGCCTGTCTCTCTGGGCTGCCAACTCAGATGGGCTAGTTAGGGTAGGAACAATGAAAATGATGATGACAGGCATGTAAATCCTAATTCATGTTCTAAGTCCACATTCCCTGCCATCCATGTGGAACTGGGGTAAACTGGCAAGCAATTGTGGGGTGTGTGTGTGTGTGTGCCCAGCTGTCTGGCACCAGTCCTGTACCCCATGATGCTGCTGGCAGGCCAGGACCCCAGCCCCGGACTGGGTGTCTGTACCTGCCTGCCCGCAACTCACCTGTGTAGCTGCTGGAAGGCAGCGAGTGCTCTGGTCCCCCATTGAGCTCCGGGGCTCCTTCTGCCTCTGCCACTTCCTCTTTCTCCTCCTCTTCCCGGACCGCAGGGGCTTCCTCCGGTGGCCGCTCCATGGCTGATTACCCCTCGGCACCACGCCTGCAGGCCCGGTCATAGCGCTGGCACCATCTGGGCCTGGACGCAGAGGGACCACAACAGGGCAGCTCCTGTTAGCCTGGGGACAAGAAAGATAGGTCAAGGATGAGCTGGGAGGCACCGGATACGGGAGGGTGCTCTCCACCATACCCCGCTGTGACCCCAATTTCCCAACCGATCTCCCATGCCATGTTTTTATTTTATTTTATATTTTTAGCCACACTGGTGATGCTCAGGGGTTACTCCTGGCCCTGCTCTCAAGAGTCACTCCTGGCAGTGTTTGGGGAATATATGGAATATTTGGTGGGGATCAAACTCGGGTCTGCGCTATTTCTCCATCCCCCCAAGCCATACCAGGCCCTGTGAGTCCCCCACACCTCCCACCCCAACTCTACAGTGGTCATAGAAGATTGCCATGAGGGATTTTTTTCAGTTTCCTTGTTTGCCAGATCTGGAAACAAATGATACCCTCATAATCTGCCCTGAAAGCAAATGATACTCCCACATCTGTCCTGTCCCCAGCCCTCATACTGAAACTCTGCTCAGACAAGCCACCACTCTTTATTATCTGCCCCCACTGGTTTTAATTTCTTTTAAAAATTTTTTTGGGGGCCAGAGCAATGGCACAGTAGGAGGGAGTTTGCCTTGCATGCAGCTGACCCAGGATGGACTTCGGTTTGATCCCCTCGCATCCCATACGGTCCCCTAAGCCAGGAGCAATTTCTGAGCACCTAGCCAGGAGTAACCAGAGTATCATCAGATGTGGCTCAAAAATAATAAAAGGGGCCGGGCGGTGGCGCTAAAGGTAAGGTGCCTGCCTTGCCTGCGCTAGCCTTGGACGGACCGCAGTTCGATCCCCTGGTGTCCCATATGGTCCCCCAAGCCAGGAGCAACTTCTGAGCGCATAGCCAGGAGTAACCCCTGAGCGTTACCGGGTGTGGCCCAAAAACCAAAAAAAAAAAAAAAAAAAATTTTGGTGGGGGGGGGAGCAGCTTCCTCGATTTCCTCAGACTCTCAGCGGGTTTCCTGAAGGCACTTTGGGAATTCACTCAGAGCACAAAAGCTATGCAGTCCTGGAGACATCCTCCTGGGAGTGACAACCACCAGGCAGAGGGGCTCAGCCTCGCAGGGGGGGCCCAGGGAAGGGTTATTGGGGGGTTGGGGGGTAGCAACGTTCAACACTGTGGAGTTAAAGGGGATGCACTAACATACGCACTGAACCATAAGGGCAACTATGAGCTGTGACAGCAGGCTCAGTCTGGGTGCAGGGCAGGAAGGCTGGGCTCTGGGGAATAGGGAGGGGCAGGGAGGAAGTGGCACTCAGTTTTTGGGAAGTGTGTGAAAGAAATAAAGGACCATGAGAAAGTAAGCAAGGCCACACGTTGGTGTGTGGGATGAGTGGGGAATCTAGAAAGCTGTGGACAGAAGGGAGGTCTGCGGAGCAAAATAGTGAGTGCTGGCTAGGAGGGGGTGTGAGGAGAGAGAGAGAGGAGAGAGAGATAGAGGTGAGAGAGAGGATAGAGAGAGAGCATTTGTATGCCTGGTTGTATATGTGTGGTGTGAGCAAATATATGTGTTGTGTAGTGTTAGATTACAGACACCTTGTTTTATCCAGAACAAACATCATCACTCGTTTCTTTGTTTACAACTTGGTTTTGCCCCCAAAACAGAATTGGTTTTGCATGTCTCAAGCAAACCTGGGTGGGACTGCCTCAGGATGGGCCTTCTGTCCTTAGTTCCCTGCCCAAGAGTGGTCTTTGTACTCAATAAAAATGACAGCTTTGGCAGTCAGCCGTCACTCTCGATAGGAGGGAGAAGATTGACAGACTACATGTGTTTCACCCTTAGCCTCGTTTGGTTTATTTCGTGTGGCGAGCTTGCTTCAGACCCACTCACTCAGGGTTGGAAATGCGGCATGTAGATGATTTACAGTCTAGCGTGTGTTTCATGTGGTGCATGTATGTATGATGCATATGATTGTCTCTTAGTGTGCATATACACATGTGGCATGGGCATACAAGCAAGCATGTCTCTATGAGTGCATGCATGTTTCTTTGACACATGACAGAACTAGCTAAAGAGAACAAAAGGGGAAAAATGACAAAAATTAAAGCCATGTGGTACTGGCACATGAACAGACAAGGATGCAGGACAGGGTCCAAAAACAGATGCAAAAACAGTCTGAAAAACATGTGGAACTCGAGTGTGATAAAAAGCAGCCCTTCAGGAGCCGGAGGGGAAGGATACTTGCTCTCCAGAAGGGTGTGGGGCCAATAGAAGGGCAGTCTGGAAAAAGGAAGGCAGTTCATTCACCCGCCTTAAGCCAAGATCATAAACGGGGAGAAATATCTGAATTCTCATCAAAGGGTTCATATCTCGGGGCCGGAAGAGATAGCATGGAGGTAGGGTATTTCCCGTGCATGTAGAAGGACAGTGGTTCGAATTCCGGCATCCCATATGGTCCCCCGAGCCTGCCTCCTATTTCTGAGCCAGGAGTAACTTATGAGCACTGCTGGGTGTGACCCAAAAATCCAAAAAGAAAAAAACAAAAAACAAAAACAAATGGGTTCATTCTCAGAAACATTTTCTGCAAGTAAATAATGAGAGAATGGACCCACAATATGAAAAGAAAAAAAAGTATACGGAAAAGCTCTGCTATTGGTTCTTCAACATATGAGGTTCCCAAAATACGGAGTTATCTGGCTAACTTTCCTCCATTTTTTGGTGTTGTTTTTGGGTCACACCCAGTGGGGCTCAGG
Organism: Suncus etruscus; assembly: GCF_024139225.1. Classification (NCBI taxonomy): domain Eukaryota; kingdom Metazoa; phylum Chordata; class Mammalia; order Eulipotyphla; family Soricidae; genus Suncus; species Suncus etruscus. Next base: position 39,542,214 of record NC_064865.1, on the reverse strand, counting down.
GGTTACTCAGGGCTCTGCACTCCTGGCAGGCTCAGGAGACCATATGAGATGCCGGGATTTGAACCACCATCAGTCATGAATTAGTTACGTGCAAGGCAAATGCCCTACTGCTATGCTATCTCTCCGGTCCCCAACTTCCCTCCATTTTATTTTATTTTGTTTTTTGAGCCACACCTAGGAGTGCTCAGAGTTTATTCCTGGTGGGATCGGGGACCTTATAGAACGCTGTGGATCAAACCTGGGTCAGCAGCATACAAGCAAACACTCTCTACTATCACTCCAACCCTTACCTTCCCCCCTTTTTATTTATTTTGTGTGTGTGTGTGTGTGTGTGTGTGTGTGTGTGTGTGTGTGTGTCATACCCGGCAGCACTCAGGGGTTACTCCTGCTCTACACTCAGAAATCGCTCCTGGCAGGCTCGGGAATGCCGGAATTCGAACCACTGTTCTGCATGCAAGGAAAATGCCCTACCTCCATGCTATCTCTCTGGCTCCCCCAGTGGCACCCATAACTCAGAAGTCGCTCCTAGCATGCTGGGGGGGGGGGGGGACACCATATGGTATGCCAGGATTCGAACCAGGGTCCGTCAAGTGTTGGCCTGGCCGCATGCAAGGCAAATGCTTTACCACTGTGCTATACATCTGGTCCCGTCTTCCTCCCTTTTTTTTTTTTTTTTTTTTGGTTTTTGGGCCACACCCGGCGGTGCTCAGGGGTTACTCCTGGCTGTCTGCTCAGAAATAGCTCCTGGCAGGCACGGGGGACCATATGGGACACCGGGATTCGAACCAACCACCTTTGGTCCTGGATCGGCTGCTTGCAAGGCAAACGCCGCTGAGCTATCTCTCCGGGCCCCGTCTTCCTCCCTTTTTAGAAACAATTTCCTCAGTGCCTCCAACTTTTTTTCTAAGGTTACTCCTAGCAGTGTCCCCCCACCCCACATCGACTCACACACAATCAGAAGTGCCTAGCAGGTGATAGATAGTCCACGCGTCGGCAAAGACTAAAATACTCTACATTTTTCATTAAAGGGGAAAAATTACAAACTAAAATATAACTGAAAGAGCAGAGGATGAGTGGCGCAGTTGGTGGAGCATGGGCCTAGCATGTGTGGGCCTTGGGTCTGATCCCTGGCACTGCCGTAGTAACAATGAAAGGAAACAACACAGAAGAAGGCTTTTAGCAGTCGGGTTTAAACAAAAGCTAATACACTGTTGCTGAGCATGGGGTAAAAGGGATGTGGGAAAGGTCAACAGGTGAAAATTGTACAGCACGATCTATCTGGTCATAATCTAGACACCACAGGGCATATTCTCTTGGACTCAGACAATCTCCAAGGTTTTAATGCTAGGGATGAACTTAAGGAAAAGACAAAGTATTGGCACTGTTGATTTATTTTTGTGTGTGTGTGTTTTTTGCACCAGTGATTATTTCACCAGCAGGTGGTGAGCAAGACAAATGTTTAACAGAAGATTTGTCACAGCAATTCTGATCTGAAACACAGAATTTCTCTGCGGCAACAAATAAAGATGATGAAAGTTTATGGACTGACGTGGGAGCTTCTGAGAAAAATCGATGACAGTGACCTGAGCAACGCGCCAATCTTGTGCCAAGTAGTGCAACTGAAAGCCTGTCAAGTTGTATGTGGTGGGGAGCTCTGGAAAGTTCTGGAAGAGTCTGGAACACTGGATGCCCTGAGGAGCGGGTCCCCAGTAGTGACAGACCTAGACCTCACCGGACCTTTCTGTACTCTTTCAGTTCTGAACTGTAGGCACGGAACCTCTGCGAGTGCAGAAAAGTCAGAAGATAAAAAATATAGTGTTTATATTGTCATAAACAATAACAACGTGGAAGAGGAGACATGCTCAGCTTTAAGCCACTTAAGCCTGTTGACTTTTCAGGAGAAGAGGGAGATGTGGCATAGAGCTACAGTGGGGATAGCAGGGAGGACCCGCCAAGTACCCACTGGGAATCCAAACACCACTCAGACAGACCCTGCAAATGTCATGGAGACCGTGCACAGGCTAGCTTGCTTCTTTTTCTCATGTTTTGGTTCTTGGGCTACCCTTGGGGGTGCTCAGGGACAGGCTAGTCTTGGCTCTGTGCCCCAGGGTTGTTCCTGGTGATTGTCAGGGAACCATGGGGTGCTGGGGATCAAACTGGGGCAAAGCCAGTGCCTTCGCTCCTGCACTATCTCTGCAGCCCCAGACTCGGACCTTTCTGGCTCAGGAAATCTCTCGGAAGGGGGACAGCACAGACATGACAATTCAGAGCCACCTCAGGCTGAACTGGCTCCTCGGACACAGAACACTCAGTTCTGAGGGGGCAGGACTGGACCAGTGAGATGCCAAACTCTGTGTGGGTGAGGCTCAATGGTTGCAGAGCGGGATGAAACATCTGATGAACTCTGTTCCTTCATCATGGCAGTTCTGTAACCTGAGGCCTTTTTCCCAAGTAGAATCTTTCAAGTTTATTTCAATTTTTAAAAATGATTATGTAAAAAAATGGCTTTTTTTTTGGGCCACACTCAGCCATGCTCATGTTTTATTCCTAACTCTGTGTTCAGGGTTCACTCCTGGTGATGTTTGGGGACCACATGTGGTGATGGGATCTAACCCTGGTCGGCTACGTGCAAGACATGAACCCTACCTACTGTACGATATATCGGCTGGCCACTTAAAGTAGAACTTTTTGAGGCTTCTTGGTTTGTTTTTGGGCCACATCCAGTGGTGCTCTCTGGCTCTGTACTCAGGATTACTCCTGTTGGCTGGGAGACCATGTGGGTTTGGGGAATCAAACCCAAGATGGCTGCATGGAAGGCAAGTGCCCTATTGCTGGCTCCTAAAGTTTCATTTTTTTTAAACTTTATTATTGATTGATTGATTAATTGGTTTCTGGGCCACACTTGGTGGCACTCAGGGGCCACTCCTGGCTCTGCACTCAGAAATCACCCCGGCAGGCTGGGGGACCGCATGGGATGCTGGGAGCAGAACTGGGTCCCTCCAGGATCAGCTGCATGCAAGGCAAATGCCCTACCCACTATGCTATCTGTCTCTCTGACTCCTCAAAGTAAAGTGTTTTTATGTTTGTGCCATACACAGTGACGCTCAGGGGTTTACTCCTGACTATGCACTCAGAAATCGCTCCTGGCTTGGGGAACCCTATGGGATGCCAGGGGATAAACTGCAGTCCGTCCTAGGTTAACGCGTGCTAGGCAGATGCCTTCCCCCTTGAGCCACTGCTCTGGCCTTCAAAGTAAAGCTTTTAAGGAAGTGTTTGAAAGCCTGACTTTTTGGCTTCTCTTGGAAGTAGGGTGGGATCTGGTTACTCCCAGTGGTGTCCAGGAGATTCAGGGTCAGGTAAAGCTCGGAGGTCCCACATACTAAGGGATCTTTAGAGAGCTGAGCCATCTCCCAGCTTGGCCCCTAGTCTGGAACATGCCAACCACTGCCTCCTGCCATCTCTTCTTTTTTTTTTTTAATTTATTTTTGGGTTTTTGGGCTACACCCAGTGGCACTCAGGAGTTACTCCTGGTTCCCACTCAGAAAATGTTCCTGGAAGGCTTGGGGGACCATAGGGGATGCTGGGGACTGAACCCGGGTCCATCCTGGGTTGGCCGCGTGCCAAGGCAAACGCCCTACCATTGTGCTATTGCTCTAGCCTCTTTTGCCATCATGTCTGTGTTTACTTCTAAGTTGGGTCAGGGTCCTAGAAACTGGATCCTCAGGGACTGGCCCCTGGACAGCTCTGAATTGTCCAGAGGTGAATTCACTGCTCTGACAGGGAAATGGCTCAGGGTGTCCTGCATTCCTCTGAGGCTCTGGGGAAAAGAGCAGCCATGGGTGGGTGGGTGGGGAGCAACTGACACCCAATCCTAACCCTCAGTTCTTTCTGACCGAGACCCAGTTTTCTTCAGGGAAGAAGCATGCTGAGCTAAATACCCCACTTACTGTGCTTGTCAGCAGCTAGATCGCTCCTCTGGGAGGCCCTAGAGAGATGCCGGATATGCTTCTCTGTCCTTCCCAGCCATGAGGGGAGCCCCCAATAGAGAGGGAAGATCAAAGGTACGAGTGTGGGGAAGTCTACCCAGGATCTCCTGGGGGACTTTTCAGAGATGTAGCATTAGATACAGCACATCAGCTAAAAGGCCAGGTCACCACGATCAGGGGTCTGCTCTCAAATTTCTGGGGGTACATGTGGCTGTCTCTGGGTTCTGGCTAGAGCTTTGGCATCAGGACTCAGGGATCCTGGTCATTGATTCTTCCTGGTGTGACCTCACCTGGCTGTGAACATCTATGAACAGACACACATTTTAAGGGAGAAATAGTCAGGAAGCCTAAGGCAAATCAGGGTCTTCATCCCTCCCATGAAAATATCTTGAGGAGTCTCCCTCTTCACAACGGTCTCCTCACCTGTCAACTCTGAGGACGAACCCAGCACCAGAGTGTGGGTGCTCTGGGGACTCACCATATTCTAGGCTTCACCTGCTAAGGACTACCATGATGACTCTGGGACGGGCACAGAGCAGTGAGGTGCAGTCCCTGGGCCCACAGAACAGTAGCAGGGCTACAGCTCAGGCAGGCTGACACCACTTTTGGTCATCTACACTGTGGGGATGGGGAAGAACCAGACTTCATAGGACACTGGGCCCTGGTGGGTCTAGTGGAAACTGCTGTTTGTTTGTTGTTGCTTGGGAAGGGGCACCCAATGATACCCAGGAGCGAATGAGGCACTCCTGGAAATCCTAGGGACAGAACCAGGGTTGACTGCACGTTAAGACAAGTCCCTTAACTCCTGTTCTATTTCCCCAATCCAGTTTTTTCTTTTCTGGGTCATACCTGGCCATGCTTGAGAGTATGTACTGTTCCAAGGACTGAATCTAGGGCTTCTGCCGGCAAAGTGTGGGCAACAGTCCTCTGAACCAAAGCCCAGGCACCTGTTTGTTGTTGTTGTTGTTTTTTTTTTTTTTTTTTTTTTTTTTTTTTTGTGATTTTTGGGTCACACCCAGCAGTGCTCAGGGGTTACTCCTGGCTCCATGCTCAGAAATCGCTCCTGGCAGGCACGGGGGACCATATGGGACGCCGGGATTCGAACCGATGACCTTCTGCATGAAAGGCAAACGCCTTACCTCCATGCTATCTCTCCGGCCCCTGTTGTTGTTTTTTTAAGTTTAGTTATAACCAGCTGTGCTTGGAGGTTACTCCTGGCTCTGCTCTCAGGGATCTCTCCTGGTAGGGTTCAGGGGACTTTATCAGGGTGCCAGGGACCAAACCCAGGTGAGCTGCATGCAAGGCAAACAAATGTCCTATCTGCTGTACTACCCAGCCCTGTCCCCAGCTCCTAGAAGCTGCCCTTCACTTCAGTTTGGGGCCATCAGCCCTAAATCCTCTCTAGCTGTTAGGGCCCAATTATTTCTACAAAGAGTCCCAGATCCCAGGGGTCAGAGCAGGTAAGGCATTTGCCTTACACACAGCTGACCTGGGTTGGATCCCTGGCATTCCATAGGGTCTCCTGAGTACCAGCAGGATCGATTCCTGAGCACAGAGCCCAGAGTAACCCCTGAGCATCACCAGGTGTGGTCTCCCCACAAAATATCCTAGACCTGTGCCCCTGGCTCCTGCCTGCCAGAAGATAAAGGTTATCTGTAAAACAGCTCTGGTCCCCCCCAACTCCTTCCCAGCATCTCCCTCTGAATTCTGAGCTAATAACCCCACACCCAGCCAAGGCCTTTTCTCCTTTAGGACTACCAACATCTTCTCCAAGGAACTCTCCCTGATATGTACCCCAAGATTTGGCACTTCAGATCTGGGCCACTGCACCAAACTGTAACTTCTGCCCAGCTACTAGACACCCCCTCTTCTCCTCCCCAATCTGTCCATCCTGCTGAAGAGGGCTCAGCACCAGGCAGGGGTCTGCCTGGGATTTTGCGGGAGCTCAATACATACATGCAAGACAAACAGATGGGAACCTATTTCCCCAAGTCACAGCGTAAAAGTCACAATATCCACCACTACCACCACCGCCGCCAGGTCACTCCCCCCAGGATGGTCCTGACAAGGCCACACTCCGCATGCAAGTGAGTCCACTCACTCTGGGCCGGACTCATTTCACACTCTGTCCCTCTCCTGCCTGTGACTTGAGACAGACCCCATCAGAACTTCTCAGGAATCCCACCATGTCCCTGGAGCTTGTGTGCTGGTGACAGACAACCCAATGAGCTGAGCTGAAAGAGAGTGTCCTTGGGGCCAGAGTGATGGCACAAGAAGTAGATTGTCTGCCTTGCACACGCTGACCTAGGATGGACTGTGGTTCGATCCCCTGGCGTCTGACATGGTCCTGCAAGCCAGGAGCTATTTCTAAACACAGAACCAGGAATAATCCCTGAGTCTCACCGGGTGTGGGTCCCCCAAAAGAAAACAGAGTGTCCAGCACTGGAACTCTTTATGCACCTCAGAGGGAGCAGGTGACCCCCAGTGTGATAAGGGAATGCGACCAGGGAAAGGTCTCCCCACTTCCCCAATGAGAGCAGTGAGGACGCCCCATAGGACTTCTTCTCAGCCCAGGGAGGTGTGTCCACCCCCTCCTCCAGCTCTTGCCCACAGACTGTGGGAAGGTGGGAGTCAGGGTTGCTGCAGACAGGGCAGAGGCTGCCCACAGTCTGGCAGCGGCTCTCAGGCTCCCCCCCCCCGTGACCTCTGACCTGGGGGTAGAGGCCTGGGGAGTCACTCCTGGGCTTTCCAATCAATCATTAACCCCAAAGCTGACCCACTGCCCTGGTTTTCTGGGTCAGTAGCTCCCAGGCACTCTATTCCCCATATGCCAATTCGGGTCACCCCACTCTCTACAGGACCCATGGGACACCCATGCAACATCTCTGGCTGGGGCAGCTCCTCCTCCGCAGGTGCTGTGGCCCATCAGCAGGGCTGTGTCCATAGCCTAGAACACGGGAAGCCTAAGGAGACCTGAGTAGGGCTGAGGGCTCACCCATGGGGGTATGGGGGCAGGAATTCTCCGTGCTCTGGGCAGGTGCACAGCCAAACTGCAAAGTGCCACCACGGACACAGACAATAGCACACAGAAGACAATGTCCTTACCAGGATGAGAAACACAACCACTGCTAAGGTTCAGCCCAAAATCTGGGACCCCTTTTCTGGTTTTTTTTTTTTTTTGGTTTTTTTTTTTTTGGTTTTTGGGTCACACCCGGCGGTGCTCAGGGGTTACTTCTGGCTGTCTGCTCAGAAAATAGCTCCTGGCAGGCACGGGGGACCATATGGGACACCGGGATTCGAACCAACCACCTTTGGTCCTGGATCGGCTGCTTGCAAGGCAAACACCGCTGTGCTATCTCTCCGGGCCCTGTTTTTTTTTTTTTTTTTTTTTTTTTTCCTTTTCTTTTCTTTTTTTAGAAGGAGGGACCTGACTGGATCTGAGCAGGCCTGAGAGGTGCCTGAGGCAAGCCTGAAAAAACCTGGGAGAGCCTGAGGGGGCTTGATAGGAACCTGATGGGGAGCTTGCGAAGAGCTCTTCGAGGGGGCCTGATGAAGGGCTGAGGAGGCCTGAGAAGTGCAGAGAGAGTGTCTCCCAGTCAGCTTCTCTGGGGAGCACTTGCCCCATCCTCTCTATAGCAGGAGTTTCTGAACCCCCACCCCAGGTTCCTGATCTACCACTCTTGCTTTTCCTAAGACTGTTGGGGCCACATGTGGGTGAGCGGCAGGCATGGCCCTTCCAGGAGACCCTCCAGCAGAGGGGTCTTGTGGGATTCCCAGAGTGGCCCTTGGTGTCCTGGAGGAACTGGGCCTGGGATCAGGACAACTCTGGACCCTTAGGCCTGGGAAGGCTCTCGGATGCACATGCCATTGTGTGCCCTCTCTCCACAGCCAACCCGGCCGCAACCTGGTGATGAAGTCGTGTTCCCCAGCATGACCCAAGAGCACCCTGTCTGCCGATGGCCAAGCCCTGTCCGTGTCGTGCTGTCAGGGCAGCGAGTGTAACTGCAGCACCGCCATGGGCCTGGAGGGCAATTGGAAGCTCCTGTGGGTCAGCACCATTGCTGGGCTGTTGGGAGTGCTGCTGAGGGTGGCCTGTTGAGGACACCTCAGCCCTGCACCCCACCTGCCCTGTCCTGTACCCTTCCTGCTCTGCCCACTGGCCCCTTCCTCCTCTGTGGGCCCCCCATACATGCAGCGTCTCAGGGAGGACCCTCAGGTATCAATCCAGGAGCAGAAAGAGCCCTCTCTATATCCCCCAGGACTCTTCACCACAGGAGGTCCACCAGGGTCCTTGCCTCAGCCTTGCCTTAGAACCCAATGCTCCCCACTACTTCCTCAGCTCAACTTGCCCCAGATTCGGGTGTTGCATTTCTCAAGCTTTCACTCCTCTGGCCTCCACTTTCCCAGCCACCCGTTTGTCCATTTGTTCATCCATCTGTCCGTCCACCAGCCTCCCCACTCTCCCACCTGCCCACCCATCCATCTGTCTGTCCACTGGCCTCCCCACTCTCCCACCCGTGGGACCCCTTTTCTGAAGAGTGAGTCGAGATCAGATTTTTTTCTTTCAGTAGTATTTTTTTTTAAGTTTTTTTGTTTGTTTTGGGGCCTTACCCAACAAAGCTCAGGAGTTAATTCCTGGCTCCACACTCAGGGGCCCTTACAGGATGCTGGGATTGAACCCAGGTTGACTGCATTGCAAGACAAACACCCTACCCACTGCACTATCTCTTTGGTCCCTCTTTTAGTAGGTTTTTTGTTTGTTTTGGTTTTGGGGCCATACCCAGTGGTATGGCTCAGGGTTTAACTCCTGGCTCTATGATCAGAAATCACTACTGGCAGGCTTGAGGGACCATATGGGACGCTGGAGATCAAACCCAGATAGGCCTCATGGAAGACAAAAGCCCTCCCAACTGTGCTATCGCTCTGCCCTGGATGGCAAGCCTGAGGTTTTGCTGACAGGGCTGGCACTGGCCCCGGGCCCACACCCCTTTCTTGCCGTGCGTCAGGGCAGTCGGGACCCGGGCACAGCCCTCTGCATTGGGGAAGTGCCGGCATGTACAAAGGCTGATTTCACTGCGTGGGTGAGACAAGGGCAGACGGGACAGTCAGGCACCAAGCACCAAGAGACTGTTCCCCTGCTCTCTTGCCTCAGAGGGAAGCTTTGGTCGCCTCCCCAGACACAAGCTGAGTGATGACTGAGCACAGAGAGGGGTGACTATGTTTAAAGGGCAGGGGGGAGACAGGACACACCCTCACACTGGGAGAGTCAGAAATAGGAGTTAGGGGCCAGAGAGATAGTAGAGAGGGCAGGATGCTTGCCTTGTACACAGACGATGCAGGTTTGATCTCCGGCATCCCATATGGTTCCCTGTGCTCCATCAGGAGTGACCCCAGAGTGCAGAACCAAGAGCCAGCCCTGATCACTGCTGGGGTTGGTCCAAAACAAACAAATAAGATGCTTGGGTTTGCTCTTCCAGTTCCAGTTCTCCCTCTAACACGTTATCTCACTCCGCTTGTCATCTGGTTATCTAACTTGATTATGTCAGTGTCTTTGCTTGCTTTTCGCCTCTGGAGAAACCCGTGTTCTCTTTCAACACATGTTCCTCCCCCTCATCTTTATAAGCAAGTTTCATTCATTAAAAACTACCTGCTTGGGCCCGGAGAGATAGCACAGCGGCATTTGCCTTGCAAGCAGCCGATCCAGGACCAAAGGTGGTTGGTTCGAATCCCGGTGTCCCATATGGTCCCCCGTGCCTGCCAGGAGCTATTTCTGAGCAGACAGCCAGGAGTAATCCCTGAGCACTGCTGGGTGTGACCCAAAAAATCAAAACAAAACAAAACAAAACAAAACAAAAAAACTACCTGCTTCACTGAGAAAGAGAGGGGGAGGGAGGGAGAGAGGGAAGAAGGAAGGAAGGAAGGAGGGAGGGAGGGAAGGAAGGAAGGAAAGAAGGAAGGAAGGAGGGAAGGAGGGAGTGAAGGAAGGAAGGAAAGAAGGAAGGAAGGAGGGAGGGAAGGAGGGAAGGAAGGAAAGAAGAGAGAGAGAGAAAAAGAAATGAAAGAAAGAAAGAAAGAAAAGAAAGAAGAAAAGAAAGAGGAAGGAAGGAAGGAAGGAAGGAAGGAAGGAAGGAAGGAAGGAAGGAAGGAAGGAAGGAAGGAAGGAAGGAAGTGGGGTCAGTCAGGCAGAATGACTATAAAGAGGAACACTGGAACCCTCCAGCTAAGTCAGGGGTGGGGAAACGTTTCCCTGCCAGAAGCCATTTTGACACCAATACAGTCATCGCTGAGTCACATAACACAGGTAGATGAGCCACAGGCTCATGACATGAAGCATCCTGCATCAGCCTCATCATGCACCAGGGCCAACCACAGGATCTCACGGGCCTGATACAGCCCTTGGGCCACGCCTCACACCTGAGCTAAGCCAGGGCTAGTCAGTGCCGCCCAAACTGGGGCTTCCAGCACAGGACAATGTGCTGGAAGAGTCAATCAGTGTCATTTATTTAAAAATAAAAAAGATGGCGCTGGAGTGATAGCTTTTGCCTTGCCATATGGCCAACCTGGATTCGATCACCAGCATCCCGAGTGGCCCCGAGAGCCAGGAGTAAACCCTGATCCCTGTTGGATGTGGCCCAACCTATTCACTCCTCTTGGGAAATAAAAAGAAAAAGAAAAAGAGCCATGCACCCAGAGGTAGAATCAGAGCTATCCACCCCTGCATCCACTGCCCTCTAAACAACCATTATTACGCAGTGACTTAACTCAGGTTTTCCTAAAATATCTAATAAGTTCAATAAAAAGACACAGATAAGGGCCAGAGAGATAGTACTTGCCTTGCATATGCCCAACTCAGATTTGATCTCTGGAACCCAAGCCTGTCAGGAGTAATCCCTGAGCACAGTCAGGGGTAAGCAAGAATGCTGCTGGGCATGCTCCCCACCAAAAATAAAATACAATAAAAATACACAGACAGTTGAGTCCTATGAAACAGCCAGAGGGAAGTTCCCCTGTGAAAATCAGGTACTGAGGGATCCACTGTCGCAATGATGCTACACTTGTAAACTTCCTGTGCCAAGGAGAGGGAGAGGGAGAGAGAAATAAAGAGAGGGAGGGAGAAGAGGGTAGGAGAGGAAGAGAGCGAGAGGAAGGGAGAGGGAAGGAGGGTAAGAGAGAGGGAGGGAGAGAGGGAGAAGGAGAGGGAAAGAGGGGAGAAGGAGAGGGAGAGAGGGGAGATGGAGAGGGGAGAGGGAGAACAGCAAATAAGGAGCATGCCTTGCCTGTGGCTGACTCAAATTCAATCCCCAGCATCCCATATGGTCCCCCAAGCATGGCTGAACACAGAGCCAGGAGTAAGCCTTGAGCATTGCTGGGTATGGCACTCAGACAAATAAGTACATAAACAAAAATCAAACTTTCTGTGCCAGCAACGCTATAGTTCCACCTTGCTTGCCCCTCAGCAGCCTGTAGTCCCTCACCCTCTCTGCCTTTCTCTACCCCCAGATTTCCCTTCACTGGCTGATCCTTTCAGGTCTCCATCGCAGGTCCTGGGCATTGACAGCCTCCTGTCACCCAACTGTGCTCCTGGAGGGATCCCAGCATGGTGTATGTCATGCTGGTGTGCGCCAGCCACTAATACCTTTAATATGTTGATGGTTCTATTTGGCTTCTCTGACACGGATGCCCAACAGTATTCCTAGTTTAATGCATCCAAAGCCCAGCCCCCGACCTTCCCGCCACGGTCCTGCCCATCTCAGCAAACTCCACTGCTGGTGTCAGCAAATCCCACAGTCTGTGGCCTTGAATGAGTCCCCAGAATCTAAGCACGGCTCAGCCCTTCCTCCAGGCCTGGGCCCCAGCCGGTTTCCTCTCACAGGCTGGTCACCCTCCGCAGCCTGAAGGGCTTTTCGGCTCCTTTTGGCCTTCACAGCAGATGGAACCTTGTTGCCTGCATAGGCACTCCTGAGATATGCACTTTCCTACTTTCATCCTTTCATGCTGGACTGTGTATCAGGCTGCGTACAAACTCTCTCCGCCTTTGTAGAAGCCTGTGTTCATTCTCTCTGTCTCTGTTTCTGTCTCTCTGTCTTTCTCTCTCTCTGTCTCTCTTATTCTCTCCCTCCCTTTCCTCAGTATCTCCAAATAAAATCTGCTTTTTGTTTTGTTTTGTTTTTGTGTATTCTCTCCCTCCCTTTTCTCAGTATCTCCAAATAAAATCTGCTTTTTGTTTTGTTTTGTTTTTGTGTATTCTCTCCATTCCTTTCCTCAGTATCTCCAAATAAAATCTGTTTTTTTTTTGTTTTGTTTTGTTTGTTTTGTTGGGTTTTCTTTTTGTGTGTGTGTCACACCCGGATAGTGCTCAAGGGTTACTCCTGGCTCTGCACTCAGAAATTGCTCCTGGCTTGGGGCACCATATAGGATGCCAGAGATTGAACCCAAGTCCATACTGGGTCAGCCGTGTGCAAGCCAAATGCCCTACCACTGTGCTACCACCCAGCCCCTCTTTGTGTGTGTGTGTGTTTGGGCCACACCTGGTGATGCTCACGGTTTATTCCCGACTATGCACTCAGAAATCGCTCCTGGCTCAAGGGACCATATGGGATGCTGGGGATGAAACCCAGGTTGTTCCTGGGTCAGCCGCATGTACAGCAAACACTCTATTGCTATGGTATTGCTCCACCCACCCACCCCTTTGTTTTTGTTTTTTTTTTAACTTCACTCCTTGTGTCTTGAAATTCTTTTCTGTGAGGGAAGGCAATGGACATGAAAGGCCTAACTTTCCTTCAGAGTAAAGCCCACAGACCTGGATCTCCCCAGCCCCCTCCTTAGGTGGCAGAGGTGGGTAAAATATAGTGGTGGATTCCCTTCTTGGGACTTTGAAGTTATCACTCTGAAGTGAAGACTTTAACCCTGGCAGATTTCCTCCAAAGGGCCGGGGAAGCAGCTCAGTGGTACAGCGCCCATCTTCCCAGGGCTGGGAGATAGTGTAGGATTAAGAAGTCTTGCCAGGAAGGTGTCCTGAGAAAAACTAGGAATAGCCCCTGAGCATAGCCAGGTGTGGTTAAAAAAAAAAAAAAAAAAAAAGAAGTCTTGCCTTGCACACGCTCAACTTAGGTTCCCTCACAGAAGCAAGCCCTGAGCACCACTGGAAGTGACTCCCAGAAATTTACTGTCAGGCCTAATCCTTCCAAGGATTGCATTGTTCTAAAGAGCGTTTTGGAAGGGGCAACTCTGCCCAGGGCTCTCTTTCCTGGATGCTCTGTGCCAGGCACAAAATCTTAAATGTTCTCAAGTACAGGCCTCTCGAGTCTCAGAAACTTCACAGGGGGTTATCCCAGCCAGAAATATCCTCTCCCTTGGAATTCTAGCTCCCAGGCTTGTTGCCTCTCATTCGGTGTGGAGCTGTGCTCAGCAGACAGGCACCTGGCAAGGACAGAAAGCCTGTCCTTTCTTTCCTTGTTTTCCTTCCCTCTGCAGAAGAGTGAGCGTGTGATGTCTGCAGGCATGTGTGGGAGTCAGTTTCCACACAAGTTGATATAGAGAGGAATACATCTTTTTTGGGAGGGGTTATATCCTATATATCCTACTGTATAAACCAAGAGCTTACTCTTGGCTCTGTGCTCAGGGATGACACTTGGCAATACTCAGGGATTATATGTGGTGCCTGAGATTGAATTGGGGGGGGCTGCATGCAAGCAGCATGCAAGCTATGTACACTACCCACTGTCCTATCTCCCTGGCCCCGCTCATAGATACATATTTTAAATTCATTTGTTGGAGTTGGAGAGATTATATAGGAAGTGCATGTGGCACTGCCAGGTGGTCTCTCCTGAGCACTATCACATGTGGCCCAATAGCAAGAAGAGAGAGAGAGAGAGAGAGAGAGAGAGAGAGAGAGAGAGAGAGAGAGAGAGAGAGAGAGAGAGAGAGAGAGAGAGATATTCATCCATTTTGGGGGGGGGGCACAACCGGTGACACTCAGGGGTTTCTGGCTATGCGCTCCTGGCTTGGGGGACCATATGGGATGCCTGGGGATCGAACTGCGGTTTGTCCTGGGTCAGCTGCATGCAAGGCAAAAGCCCTACCACTGCATCATAGCTCCAGCCCCAGAAATTAATTTTTACTGCGTATCTCTCTGCCAAGACACACAGATCCATGAAGCATTCACATTGATCCCCATGTCTCTGTTGTGCCTGACAAGCAGCGACTGTCCAATAAACGACCACAGAAAACACGAATACTACGTTTCACTATGAAAACATCCACATTCCTCTCTCTGCTGGTGGGGTGGGTTCTGTGATCCAAACCCCCTTTCCAGCTTATCTCCCAAGGTGAACTCAGAGATGTGCTTCAGAGATTCCCCCTGAGCCCCCTTGGGGAGGGCTCACCCCACTCCACTGAGTTTCAGACCCTCTATCAGTCCCGCATTCCCTGGACAGGCAGGTATCACAGGCCTTAGAGCAGGCCTTGGGTAGATGGTAGGGTGTAGGGACTTGTCCTTGGGAGCCCTGACTATGTTTACAATCTGAGGGCGCCGGCTAGGACTGGTCCCTGTAGCTGCCGCGCAAGCTGCCAGCACCCTGGGAAGGGGTGGGAAAAGGGGCTCTGCTGGAGACATTCCCGGGCGAAGTCCAAAGCCAACGAGAACAACATCATCCCAAAAGGCCCTTAAAAGCAGAGAGAATGTCCCACTGAGTACACAGGGAGGAGTTCACAGGCAGGAAGAAGATAAAGGAAGGGGGGCATCTATTATGGGGGGGACAGGACCAGTGCCCTACCCTGAATCACCTCCCTGGTCCCCAGGAACTTCTGTGTTGGGCATAGGCAGAAGGGGGGAGCTTGGAAAACACTCGGTCATGCTTTGGGGCTCATCCTGGCTCGGTGCTCAGGAGAGACCCTTGAGGTGTTTCTGGGGATAAGATCCGTGCAAAGCCAAGCACCTTCACCCCTGTGCAATCTCTCCTATGCACCAGAGGTGTTTTTGATTCAGACACATGGGTGTCCTGGGAAAGGGAAGGAAGGCCCTGTGGCCTGGGGTGGCGGGGGGGGGGGGGGGGCAGAAGGTAGACAGAGACAAAATTGACCAGGTAGGGCGGCAGGTGCCAGCAAAAGATCAGGGAGCAGGTCACAGCCCCAGGCCCCCCCCACCCACTTCTCATCAACACCAGCTTCCTGTGTTCAGGGACTTGCTCTACTTTTCATGAGGGGCCTCGTACCACCACACTCCATTTATGGATAGGAAACCAAAGCAAAAGACGGATCGCCATGAGCACTGAACCGGGATTTCATCTGCTCGAACCGGAGTCTCCACAGCACCCCATTGTGCTGTTTCCACGGGCCCACCTGCACCCCACACCTGTTGGCCCCCTGGGTCGACCTTCCCTTCAAATACCTTCCGGTCCTGGTGTGGTTCAGTCTGGGTCCCCAAGGCTGACCAAACTTTCCTCCTTCCCCTAGGGAAGCCTGAGTCAGACACCGCTGCCACCTGACAGTTCTGACCCTTCCATCCATGGCACTCGTGTCCTGTATGGATCCTGGGACCTTTGATAATTAGGGAGGGGTTAAAGGGCCGGGATAGAGTGACCTTAAATCTGATGAGCACTTTTCCTCTTGAGTCAGGGAGGGTCAAAGTGTCAAGGGACACTTTCCTCCAGGCACCATCTGGTCACTGTAACCTTTGGATACAGCCATTTAACAAATGACAGCCCTGACCAAGCCTGCTGAGCCGCTCTGGTTGGGGGTGAGAAGCTGGTGGCATAAGGCCTGAGATTACCAGCTCCATCTATGTTACACTGCACTGGGGTTGCACATGTGACATGAGGTCAGCTGCTTTTCACAGCATTTATGCTAAAATGTTATGGATGGGCCATTTGTTATTGTTGTTATTGTTGTGTGTGTGTGTTTATTGCGCATCAGATTTTTCTAAATTTTCTACAGTGAACATGTGCGAGGTTCTGTTAGCAAAAGTAAAGGTTCTAGAGCCAGAGAAAAAGTTCAACAGGTAGGACAGTATATAGTAGCTAAAATACTAAGCCTCACTTTTTTTTTAGTGGGGGAGCCTACACCTGGCAGCACTCTGGGATTACTCTGGCTCAGAAATATCTCCTCCGGAGCAATAGCACAGTGGTAGGGCCTTTGACTTGCATGCGGCTGATCCAGGACGGACCTCGGTTCAATTCCTGACATCCCATATGGTCCCCCAAGCCAGGAGCAATTTCTGAGCACAGAGCCAGGAGTAACCCCTGAGCGTCACCAGGTGTGGCTCAAAAACCAAAAAAAGAAAAAAAAGGAAGGAAGGAAGGAAGGAAGGAAGGAAGGAAGGAAGGAAGGAAGGAAGGAAGGAAGGAAAGAAAGAAAGAAAGAAAGAAAGAAAGAAAGAAAGAAAGAAAGAAAGAAAGAAAAAGAAGAAAGAAAGAAAGAAAGAAAGAAAGAAAAAGAAAAAGAGAAAGAAAGAAAGAAAGAAAGAAAGAAAGAAAGAAAGAAAGAAAGAAAGAAAGAAGAAAGAAAGAAAGAAAGAAAGAAAGAAAGAAAGAAAGAAAGAAAGAAAGAAAGAAAGAAAGAAAAAGAAAAAGAAAATCTCTCCTGGCAGGCTCGGGAGATCATATGGAATGCCGGGGATAGAACCTGGGTCTGTCCTGGTTCGACAGCGTGCAAGGTAAACACCTACCACTCTACCACCTACCAAGGTAAACCTACCACTCTGCTATCACTCCAGCCCTCCTCTAGCTTTTGGGGGTCACATCTAGCAGTGCTCAGCGCTTTGTCCTGAGGAATCTGGCTCTGTCCTCAGGGATCCTTCTTAGTGGTGTTCATCTGGGGTGCTGGGGATCGAACTTGGGTTGGCTACGTGCAAGGCAAGCTCTCTACCCGCTATACTATGGGTTGCTTCCTCTACAGATAAGGTACCAAGTGACACTTATCTGAAAAACACCAAGTCTCCAAAAGAAGTAAGAGAGAGTGAGGCACACAGAACAGGAGTTCTTGATCTCGTTTTTTTTCTATGTCAGGGACACCAGGAGTGACACATCCAGCATTGTGGCTGGAAGCCACATACCAAAGGTCTCAGTTTCTCAGTCTCATGGGGACTACAGATCCCTCTACTAGGAAGTCAGTGAGGAAGAGGAGCCTGGAAGAGTGACGTGCAGAAGGGGCCAGGACCAGCAGGGCCAGGACAGGAGGACACAGTGATGACATGTTGGGAGTGGAGGGGAGGATCATCAGAGCCAGAGCCAAAGGCTCGCACGCTGGGCCATGCCAGGCTCTGGGCCAGGCCTCTAGCTCCACCTGATAGCACAAAGTGAGGTTCTTTTGGGGACAGGGGGCACATCACTGCCCCAGCCCAGCTGGTAGAGCCTGGTGGGAGGGGAGACCTGTCTATACACGAGGCGGCTTCCTCTCTCCCCCTGGGGCACCCTCTGCTCCAGCTGATCCCGGAGTCCCCTTGGGAGCCACCCAGCTGCAGGCCTGGCCACCTTGGCAGTGGCTCCCACCCTCTCAGCCTGCAAGGATGGGCAATGCATGGCAGTGGCGGTCACTTGGGGACACTGACCCTTGGGTCACTCAGTTCTCCAATCACATCCTTCATGAGCCCCTGAACCCCGGCCACCATAGTCCCCAAAATAGCTGCTCTGGGGAGGCACTGGTAATGGTGGTGGTGGTAGGGAAAATGCTACTCACCCGTGTTCAGTGCTGGTGGGGCGGGAGGGCCAGCAGGCTGACGGGCCAGAGAGCGGCAGGCAGGAGCACTCCCCAGGTGGCACCACTGTCCTCCTTCCTGGCTGTCTCCCGGAGAACCTCCACCCAAGTCCCGGGGCACCCAGAGCACGCGGTGTTTACCCCACCCACAGCAACCAGCCGGGCAGGCGAGCCTCTACGCACCTTCCTCTCAGCAGCGCTTCCGGCCCCCCCTCCATGCAGGAGCCCAGACAGGCCGGGGCAGTGCCTACTTCCATTGGGGGAATGCCTACCTCCATGGGCCCAGACTGCCCTGGGGAGACCAGTGTGGGACTGAAACACTGACTAGCCTGCACATCCCTGTCTGGGCAGGCGGGGGTTGGGCAGGTGCCAGCAGCTCACCTCTGGCACTCAGGCAGGCACGCATGCACACAGGTACACACGCACGCACTGATTCCAAAGGTGGCTGCCAAGCCGGTCCAGCACCGCCTACCAGCTCTCCACGGCTTCATCAAGAATCTCCCCTGTCAAGGGCTGCGGTTCCGCCTGGCCCCGAGTGCCCAGTCGGCACAGCTGGGGCCCTGGAGATGACAGTGTCGTCACCCAGGAGTGACAGCATCATGGTGGGGTGTGGCTCAGACAAAACTCTGGAGGAGGCTGGGGGTATGGCCCAGACAGAACTAGGTTTGAGCCCTGGCCCTGAGTGGTCTTGGGCAAATAGCTTCACTTCTTAAAGTGTTCTTTTTTTTCACATTTAAAGTATTTTTTTAATTTAAAACATCGTGATTTACAAAGTTATTCAGGTTGGGTTTTAGACACACAGTATTTCAGGAACAATCTCACGACCAATGTCAACCTCCTTCCACCAATACTCCCAGAGGCCGTCTTATGCCACCAAGCCAGGTCCCAGCCTGACATCATAACAGATACTGTTATAAATTGGGTTGTTAAAGTTTTGCTCTCATGATTTTATTGTTGCTGACTCAGGCTTGGATATTTAGTACTATCCTTTCTTTCATATACATCTATATGTATATGAAATTACTTTCACTAGTATATATTTCACTTTTATTCCCTTTTATTGTTTTGTTTTGTTTTGAGGCCATATCCAGCTGCACTCAGGTTACAGCTGGCTCTGTGTTCAGGAGTTTCTCCTGGCTGTGCTCTGGGGACCATATGGGATGCTGGGGTTTGAACTCGGGTCCATCCTGAGTCAGCAAAACCTTACTGCTGTGCTATCTCTCCAGCCCCCCCCCTTTTTTTCCTCCAATTTTTAATTTAAAACATTGTGATACTTCTTGAAGCATTTTATTTCTCTGTAGGTGCAATGGCTCAGCCTGGCAGAGGTGAAAGGATTTGTCTCCCCCTTTGCAGAGAGGCAGCCCAAAGAGTTAGGGCCTGGACCGTTTTGAGGGCGCCCAAGTCAGCTCTAACTATCCCAGGATAATTAGAAGAGCAACAAGAAGAGCAACAACTGACACCAAAAAACCATTAGCTCTTTCCAAAGTTCCTTCCAAAGTCCTCTGCCTGAGAGGGGTGGTAGTAAAGTAGTTAGCACATTTGCCTTGCATGTGGCTGATCCTGGTTCAATCCCTGGCACTACATATGGTCCTTGGAGTCCCACCAGGAATGATCCTGAGCCCATAGTCAGGAGTTATCCATGAGTACCACCAGGTGTGGCTCAAAGACTTGGGCACCTCTGTTTCTGGGGTCTCTGGCACCACTGTGATGCAGAACAAGTGTGAGGCAATAGGAAGAAACTCTCAGCACTTATGCAACTTCTCACCCCAATGTTAACCTGTATGTGGAAACCAGGAAACATTCCAAAGCGGGGCCCAAGACACCTGGATACAAGGAACAAATGTGATCTGTGATGGTAAATCAGAGACAGAAACATGGGGAGTCTCTCATGCAGTCTTTCTGTGGGGAAGTTCTTTTTTGGTTTGTTTTGTTTAGTTTTCTTTTTTGAGCCATACCCAGAGGTGCTCAGGGGTTACTCCTGGCTCTGCTCTCAGAAATCGATCATTCTTGGCAGGCTCAAGAACCATACAGGATGCCAGGGATTGAACTCTAGTCAGCCGCATGCAAGGCAAATACTGACCGCTGTGCTACTGCTCTGATCCCATCTGTGGGGGAAGTTCTGACCATTCCTGACAAAATGAAAGAGCCTAAGAAAAGCTCTCCACCCTCCTCCTGGATCCTGTCCAACACTCTCCACAGTGTCCAGTACAACCATGTCCAAGTGCCTCTTGTTCCAGGAGGGGCACAATCGGGCCCTCCCAGGTGGAGGCGTGCCAAACTCCTGGCCCGCCTCCATCCACCCCAACTTCGTGGCTCAAAAGTCTGTTCTGCCCTTTCCCTTTCCAGGGTTCCCTTTTCTGGTCCAGTTCTTGCTGGACTGATGAGACTGGTGGCTACCCCTCTGGGCAGCTGACCTTCCAGGGATGCCCGCCCTTCACACAAAGCACTTGGCACACGGAGCACTATGACCTCCAGCACACCTTCCTTTCCAACAATCCCTGGAAAGAATTCCAAAGGCTGATGATGAGAACTCGAAGGGAGAAAAGGGGACATGGGAAAAGCACTAAAATCCCTGGGGAAGGAGAATAGAGTTGGACATTCCTCCAGGGGAAGTTCCTAGACTCGAGGGAAGTCTTCATTTCATCTCTAAAGCAAGAGCTGGAAGCTGCAGGGTGTGAAGGGGGAGGCTTCTGCCTCACTTCGGGGAAAGGAATTGCCAGGTAATCAATCTTGTGAGCAGCAATAGCCATATACTCATGTACCCAGGCACTCACTCATGGTCCCATTGGGTGCTAATGGTGAGTGAGTCACTCCTAAGAAATACGCATTCAAACTTTTGTTCTGTTTTGTTTTTGGACCACACCTGGCGGTGCTCAGGGATCACTCCTGATGGGGTTTGAGGTGGCCCTGTGGTGTGCTGGGGATCAAAACCCAGGTTGGTCATGTGTAAGGCAAATGCCCTCGCCCCTGTGCTATTGCTCCAACCCCTATATTAAAAACTCTTATGGTTTTTGGGCCATGCCTTGGGTGCTCAGGGTTTACTCCTGGCTTTGCACTCAGGGATCATACCTGGCCGGTGCTCGGGGACAATATAGGCTGTCCGGGACTGAAACCAGGTAAAGGGAGTGCCTTACCCACTATATTAACTCCCTGGTTGGTCCCTTGATGATCATCTGAATATAAGCCCAGCAATTCAATTGACATCAGTATAAAAAAGAGAACTTTTTTCTATATATGAGCTATCTGTCATGAAACAAAGATTAGGATTATCAGAAAAGGAAATTCAGGGGCCCGGAGAGATAGCTCAGCGGCGTTTGCCTTGCAAGCAGCCGATCCAGGACCAAAGGTGGTTGGTTCGAATCCCGGTGTCCCATATGGTCCCCCGTGCCTGCCAGGAGCTATTTCTGAGCAGACAGCCAGGAGTAACCCCTGAGCACCGCCGGGTGTGGCCCAATAACCAAAAAAAAAAAAAAAAAAGAAAAGGAAATTCAGGGGCTGGAGAGATAGCACAGCAATAGGGCACTTGCTTTGCATGCTGCCAACCCAGGTTCAAATCCCTGTATCCTATATGGTCACCCGAGCCTGCCAGATGCGATTTCTGAGTGCAGAGCCAGGAGTAAACCCCTGAATGCCATTCATTGATTGTGACTCAAAAAACAAAAACAAAAACAAAAAATCAATTGATTTTTGAGTTTTGTTTTTGCTGTGGTGACCATCAAACCCAGTGTGACACACGAGAGGCACAGGCACTACCCCTGAGCTACATCTCTGGCTCTGACCAACTGACTTTTGTTGGGGAGCATGCAAGACAGGGGCCTGGATCTAGGGCCCATGTAATTTTGGGGAGCAAGCCTAGGACCTCACACATACCAGGGCATGTGCCATGCCATCTGAACCACACCCTCAGTCCCCTCACAAATTTATTTTTTATATAAAAGTGTACAACAATTGAATTGACAACCCAGCAAAGCAGTGGTAAAATTACTTAAAACACATTAATGTAAAAAAATAAAAGGACCTCAACCTATACTTTCGGGTCAGCCACGTATAAGGCAGTCGCCTTACTGATTACACCATAGCCACTCTTCAACCTATACTTTCTACTGTGTATAATAAGTAAATAAAAATGGATCATAGAACCAGAGAGATAGCACAGCAGTAAGGCATTTGTCTTGCACACAGCCAACCCAGGACGAACAGTGGTTCTAATCCCAGCATCTCCTATAGTCCCCAGAGCCTGCCAGGAGTGACTTCTGAGTTAGGAGTAACCCTGAAAGCCGATGGGTGTGACCCAACCACCCCCCAAAGTATCATAAATCTAACTGTAAAGTGAAAAGAAATAAAATCTTTGTGACATTGCATTAGGCAAAGAGTTCGCAGCTATGACGTTAGAAGTATAAATCATGGGCCGTGGAGATAACTCAAAAGATTAGTGCATAAAATCTGCAGGTCATAGGCCAGGTCCAGTCTCCAACACACATAAGGTCTTCAACTACCACTGGATTGACCCTCAAGCATTGAGCTATGAATAGGGTGTGCCCCCATTCATTAAAAAACAAACAAATAGGGGCCGGAGAGATAGCATGAAGGTTAGGCGTTTGCCTTGCATGCAGAAGGTCGGTGGTTCAAATCCCGGCATCCCATATGGTCCCCAAGTCTGCCAGGAGAGATTTCTGAGCATATTGTCAGGAAAAACCCGAGTGCTGCCAAGTGTGACCCAAAAACCAAAACCAAAAAACCAACCAACCAACCAACCAAACAATAGACAGACCAGGGAGGCAGCTCAGAAGACCGAGTGTAGACTTTAAATTCAGAAGGTTTGGTTCAATCTCTGATACCAGCTGGTGCCCTGAGCAACACCAGGAGTGATCTCAGAATACAAAGCTATGAGTAGCCCACATGACTGCTGGGTGTGTTCCCCTTACCCCCCCCCCCAAAAAAAAAAGATCTAATAAACTGGGCTTAAGTGAATGAAGGGATTTCTGTTTTGAAGGATCCCATTAAGAAAATGAAGACAGGGACTAGAGCGATAGTACAGCAAGTAGAGCATTTGCCATGCACACGGCTGACCAGGGACAAACCTGAGTTTGATCTCCAGCATCCCAGCTGATGTAACCCCAAAACTAAAACAAACAACAACAAAAAAGAAGATAGAGTTTATAGGGTCTGGGGCACCCCTGAGCCTGCCAGGAGTGATTTCTGAGCACAGAGCCAGGAGTAACCCGAGTGCCACTAGGTATGGCCCAAAAACCCAAAAGATAAAAAAAAAAAATAAAAATAAAAAAGAAAGAAAGAAAATGAAGATAAATACCCTATCTGCTATACCATCATATCATTCCAAATTCCAAATAGCCCAACTGGGTTCAATCCCCAGCACCCTATATGGCCCTCAGAGCACCACGGAATGATTCCTGAGCACAGAGTCAGGAGTAAGTACTGAGAAGCACAGCTGGATGTGACCCCAAAACTAAACAACAACAAAACAAACAAAACAAACAACAACAAAAATGAAGATAGAGTTTTTAGGGTCTGGGGAACCCTTTGCATGTCGTAGTCTGGGTTTAACCCTGGCACACACACCCCCATAAACATGGCCAGAGGCAGCCCACCAGTACTGCCATGTGGCTCCCTCCCCACCAATGACAATGTGTGTGTGTGTGTGTGTGTGTTGTGTGTTTGCACGCGCGTGCGCACGAGCCAAACACGGTCCTACTTTAAGTGGCTTAAAGGACTTGCTTAGTAAGCCTGTCTGTTAGTTAACCCTGGTGTTACTGTGTGCCCAGAGGAATCCTGATGGTCTATATCTGGGGTCCCTGGTGAGGAGGAAAAACAGGAAGTCAAAGCTCTGACTGGAAGGAAACCAGTCCAGCACCTATTTGACAAAGAACTGGCACCCAAAATATATCCAGAAGTTTCAAAATTCAGCAGTAAAAGAGCAAATCATTTGAAGCATCTTCAGCAAAGAGATACAGATGAAAAAGAGGTACGTGAAAAAGATGCTCAGCATCCTGAGTCACCAAGGCAAATTAAAGTCACACTGAGGGAGGGAAAGATGATACCAGGGTTGGGGCACAAGTCTTGCATGTGGCTGATTCTGACTGGATCCCTGTCTGGTTCACTGGAGGCAGCCCAGGAGGCCTGCAAGAACCCCTGGGAAATCTTCATTATTGCAGGGCCTCGAACTGAACCCTAGTCAGGTAGTGACTTGGGTGTTTTGAGCATCACTTGAGAGAAAAGGGAGGAAAGAGGGAGAGAGGGAGGGAAAGAGGGAGAGAGGGAGGGAGGGAGGAAGGGAGAAAGGGAGGAAGGGAAGAAGAAGGAAGGAAGGAAGGAAGGAAGGAAGGAAGGAAGGAAGGAAGGAAGGAAGGAAGGAAGGAAGGAAGGAAGGAAGGAAGGAAGGAAGGAAGGAAGGAAGGAAGGAAGGAAGGAAGGAAGGAAGGAAGACCATAATGAGATACCACCACATAGCACTAAGATACCACTTCATGCCAACAAGAATGATCAACACAAAACTGACATTAAGGAAAGCTAGAAGCCTGGTACATTCCTGGCACATGGCTGGCGATCTCTAAGATGTCAAAAACATAGGCAAGGCCACTTTGGGGGACAACTTGGTGGCTTTCCCCAACTCCTGACACATTTTTACCATAGAGCCAACAGTCCAATCCTACTCCAAGGTAGTCAAATGAAAACCGAAGTTGAAATCAGCACCTAAATGTTTATTCAAAATTGCTCACAGTTGAAAGCAACCCATAATGTCCCCCAGCCTGCCATTTGTCATGTCATCTGTGGCAATGTTCTCTTTCTCTAACATTTTCTATTGTCAAGTAGAGAACAGCTCCTGTGTTAATATATAATCTTGGCACAATACAATGTTCCTGATAATAGTTAACCAAAGTTTTACTCTTAAATCTTTTTATTCTTTTTTGTAGAGAATAACTTCTATAATGTTCTGGGGAAAACTTAATTTGAAGAGTTATTATTAAACAGAAAAAAAAGACAGTTTATGATAGTCTCTCATCTTAACAACAACAAGAAAAAAAATCTTGAGGGTGGGAGAGGCAATACAAGGCTTCAGATACTTGCCTTGCATGCAGCTGACTAGGGTGGGTTCGATCCCTGACTGTAGAGCCAGGAATAAGCCCTGCTAACTATCTATCTGGTGAGGCCCACAAACAAACAAACAAACTCAACTTGACATGTGACTCCATGGTTGAACATCTTTCCTGTCTGTGAGAAACCCTGTGTTTCTCTGCATACAAACACACACACACACACACACACACCAACTTAGCCAGGAAGAAACTCAGTATGTTGGGACTCAGGCTTTGCACATGGGCACCCTGGGCTCTATCCCAGACAGAGGGTTCCGCATCCCCACTGGAAGAGGCTTCTAAGAATTCAACCAAGCAACACAAGTGTCTCCCCCTCAAAAAAAAAAAAAAAAACCCACAAAAAGAACCCTCATAAACTGACGTTTTTTTTATTTTTTTTGGGGGGGGTGGTTCTTGGGTCATACCCAGCGGCACTCGGGTTATTCCTCTCGGGCTTGGGGACCATATGGGATGCTGGGAATCGAACCTGGGTCCATCCTGGGTCGGCCGTGTACAAGGCAAACGCCCTACAGCTGTGCTATTGCTCTGGCCCCTAAACTATGAGATTTTTTGTTTTGTTTTGTTTTTTTGGGCCACACCGGGTGACGCTCAGGGGCAACTCCTAGGTATGCTCAGAAATTGCTCCTGGCTTGGGGGATCATATGGGACACTGGGGGATCGAATTGCAGTCCATCATAGGCTAGCGCCAGCAAGGCAGATACCCTACCACTCCGCACCACCACTCTGAGTTTTTAAAAAATTATGATATAGGGCCGGAGAGATAGCATGGAGGTAGGGCATTTGCCTTGCAATCAGAAGGATAGTGTTTTTTGTTTGTTTGTTTGTTTGTTTGTTTTTGGTTTTTGGGCCACATCCGGCGGTGCTCAGGGGTTACTCCTGCTGTCTGCTCAGAAATAGCTCCTGGCAGGCACAGGGGACCATATGGGACACTGGGATTTGAACCAACCACCTTTGGTCCTGGATCAGCTGCTTGCAAGGCAAACGCCGCTGTGCTATCTCTCCGGGCCCAGGATAGTGGTTTGAATCCCGGCATCCCATATGGTTCCCCAAGCCTGCCAGGAGCAATTTCTGAGTGTAGAGCCAGGAGTAACCCCTGAGTGCTGCCGGGTGTGACCCTCAAAAATATGATGTACATACAATATTTACAATTTTGGAATTCCCAAGAAACTATATTCTTTATTCATAAATTCTGAATGTTACTTTTGCTGTTGCTTTTCTTTGTTTTTGTTTTTTTTGGGGGCCACACCCATTTAATGCTCAGGGGTTACTCCTGGCAAAGCGCTCAGAAATTGTCCCTGGCTTAGGGGAACCATATGGGATGCCGGAGAATCGAACTGCGGTCCTTCCTTGGCTAGCGCTTGCAAGACAGACGCCTTACCTCTAGCGCCACCTCACCGGCTTGCTGTTGCTTTTGTTTTGGGGCCATACCTGCTGATGCTCAGGACTTATTCCTGACTCTATGCTCAAGGATCACTCCTGGAGGTGTTGGAGGGGGGACAGGGTGACATACCCACTGTATTATCATCTCTCTGGCTCTTGTTATTTAATTGTTTGGGAGAAGTAGGTAGAGGGAGTTTAGGACTACACCTATTACATCTAGAGGTGCTCAGGAGATACTCCCAGTGCCGCTGGGGGAAACATACACTACCAGATATTAAAATAAATTAGGTGAGGTGCCAGAGCCAAAGTACTGTGAGTAGGGAAGGCGCTTGCCTTGCATGCAGCGACCCAAATTTGATCCCCGGGATCTCATACAGCCCCCCTAAGCACAGCCAGGACTGATTCCTGAGCACAGAGCCAGGAGTAACCTCTAAGCACCGCCGACTGTGACCCCAAACAAACAAAAAAACAAACAAAAAACCCAAAGTCAAGTATAAGGCAAGTGACTTTGCTTCAGTCCTCGAACCCTAAAAGCCAATTTACTGTTGGGAATTGAGAAGTGCTAGTCTTTTTTTCTTGGGGGAGTGGGTATGCTATCTCTCCGGCCCCCTGAGAAGTGCTAGTCTTGACATCTTGGTGACCCCATGCAGTGAGCCCTGGTCCACCACCTCCAGTCTAAGCCCCTGCAAACACACCAGTGGGACTGAGCTGGACGCTGACTAAAAGCTGGCCGGGGGGAGATGCCAGGAGACAGACGTCTGCAGGGTTTGGGAGCCGGCATGGTTCCAGGTTGCAGATAAGGGGGTTCAGATATGGGTGCAGCTTCGTTTATTCAGCTGCATCAGAAGTTGGCGGGGCGGGGTGTGGGGTAGAGGAACCACAGCAGCCACATAAGGTGATCAGAGATGTGGACGCACCAGGAGAGGCCATTGGTCTGCTGTGGTCAGGCGCCCCGTCCTTGAAAGGACAGATAAAGAGGGCTGGCTGGGACGTGATGGCCTAGCCATGAAGATAGCCTTGGACCTGGGAAGCGGGGCTGGAGGGGAGGACGAAATGCTTTAGTTCTTGGACCTGTGAGACTGAGACCACCTCCCAGGGCACCCTAAGATAGCAGTGAGGGAAATTGTGAAATCCCTCTTTTCATCAGCTCAGTGGCTGCCCTCTGCTCACCCCACACTCGTCGTTCCCAGCACCAAGGCACCTCTTTTTGTCCTCAGATCTTAAACCTCCTCACACGGGCATTTCTCTGCAAAATTCCTCACGCCCCCCTGCATTTCTCTGAGTCCACCCTGTTCTGCTTTTGCTATAGCTGTTATTTATTCTGCGGATGTGTGATGCGTCTACTTGTCCCCTTCAGAACGAGGCTGTGAGGCACCCAGGACTGCTTTTCCGAGCCCCACTGAGCCTACAATCACACACAACCACAAAGTCGCCACCCAGCTCAAAATAGGTCTTTCCAGCCCCTACTAATGTTCTCCATCCTCGCTGTCCACGGACTTAGTTTAAGTGGAGGCCGCTGGGGCCAGAGTGAGAACACAGCAGGGAGGGCCTTTGCCTCAGACACGAATGACCCAGGTTTGATCTCCAGCATCCCATATGGTTCAAGCCCTGCCAGGAGCGATCCCTGAGTGCAGAGTCAGGAGTAAGCCCCAAACACTGCCAACTGTGGCCCTAATACACAACACACAGATATAGATACACACACTAAACACCAAACACACACACGAGGTAGACATTATTCTGGTTTCCCTCACCTGGTAATTTGCTTTGCCTGTGGTGTGCATTCAAGGGTCTCCTGCAAACAGAGAGCCTGAATGCTTCAAAGGAAGGTGTCAACCTGCCCTGCTGCTCTCTGGATCCCAGATGGGCCGGGATGAAACTGCACTTAACTCCTGATGATGGGATGGGAGTAAAAGCACCCAGAGCACCTGCTGCATGCTCACTTCTTCAGGCCATTGTCTACACCGCCTGGGTTTCTCCTTCTGTCACCAGCCTCAGGTCCAGGCCTGCTTCCTATGTTGTTTTTCTTCAACCACCTCCAGGGATGCCGAAGGCGACGTGGCCCCAGGGATCATACCCTCAGCCAAGCAAGCACTTCAGCTTCTGGGCCATGTCCTTGGCTGGCCTCTCTGTTCCTTAAAGAGATCTGCTTCAGAGCCAGGAGCGCCTGAGTGCCTGAATGAGCGTCTGGCACATCCGAGGCCTCAGCAATGCCAGAAGTGGATCCGATCAGAACAGGAGACTAGGAACCAGGGAACGCAGTGGAGAGGGCGCCTCCCTGACACACGACTGACCTGGGTTCGACCCTAGTCCCCTGAATAAGGCCAAGAATGACTCTGAGTGCAGAATCAGAAGTAAATCCAGACCACTATCAGGTGTGGGCCCCCAAAGAGAAAACAAAACAAAGCAGAAAAGCTAAATGGAAACCCCAAACCTACAAGACTCAGTTCAAGCACAGCTCTCATTCCCTCCCACGTTTTCTGTACAGTGACACACTGCAGGTCATGTCCCCTCCCCTTAATGGGACGCAGGCCCCCCTAGACCTCTCACCCAGAAATGGACTCCCTTCAAGAAGAGATGCAGTGGCACAGTGGTAGGGCCATTGCCGTGCATGTGGCTAACCCAGGACGGACCATGGTTCGATCCCCTGGCATCCCATATGGTCCCCCAAGCCAGGAACGATTTCTGAGCGCATAGTCAGGAGTAACCCGAGAGCCACCATTATGGAATGTGGCCCCAAAACAAACAAACAAACAAACGTAAACCAGGAAAGATTTCTGAGTGCATAGCCAGGAGTTAACACCTGAGCATCACTGGGTGTGGCCCCAAAACCAAAACCAAAAAAAAAAAAAAACAAAAAAAAAAAGAGAGAGAAGAGACACAACTTCACTCTATTTTTGCAGGAGGTGTTAGGCCATACCCTGCGGTGCTCAGGACTTAGTCCTGGCTCTGTACTTAAGAATTACTCCTGATGGAGCTCAGCGGACCATAGAAGGTGCGGGCAACTGAACCCGCATTGGCTGCATGCAAGGCGATTGCCCTACCCATTGTACTATTGCTCCAAATTTCACACACTGGACTATCATGTGTGTTGGTTAAACCACATTCAGTGGAAGCCACTGGAAGTACTTGCTGGCATCAGAGACACCAACTTCACTCATGATCCGGAGCCTCCCCAGCTGCAAAAAGGAGGTATAGCCAGGTCTCCCTCCTGCGACTGTGAGTGCCCTGCAGGAAAGACCTGGGTAGATAAATGCTCTTTGCCACAGCAGCTTATTGGACTTGTTGAAGGCATTTTAATGTCTAGTTCCTTCCACGAGTGCTTGCTGGAAATTATTGGTTAAACTATGAGAAAAACCTCTTACAGGCAGCAAAAATGGTTTTGAAGAACTGCAGAGGGTCTATGAGTACTGACAGGGCAAGACTTGTATGTAGGTTACACTTAGGAGGAATGAGCGCCCTCCCAAACCCGGGCCAACTTTCAGCACAGTCAAAGCAGGATGAAGGAAAAGAACCCATGAGCTTCCCCAGAGGCAACCCAGTCTGCTCAGGAGCAGGAAAAGAGGCAATCCTCTCCTCTGCACATGATCCCATCTGCTGCAGTAGTCAAAATCCCGAGACACCGAGAAGACCAAAGGGAAGGCCTGGAGTCTGATCCAGCTGCTGTCACCGCATGGTCTGCCAGAGGTCCTCAAATTACAGCCCGTGGGGCCACATATTGTCTGTGTTCCCATTTTGTTTCTTCACTTCAAAATAAGATATATGCAGTGTGCATAGGAATTTGTTCAAAGTTTTTGTTTTTACTATAGTCCAGCCCTCCAATGGTCTAAGAGACAGAGAACTAGTACCCTGTTTAAAGTTTGAGGACCATTGGTACTGAACTTGGATCCCAACGGCGTGCTTGCCCCCTCCTGGCTCCAGATCCCCATACGTGCAGCTGGTTTGCCAGATCCAGGCTTGGCCGGGCACTGCGACACAGGAAGCAGAACGGACCACAGCAATGTTGCCATGAATCCTATCCCGTCTCTTATACTCTGAAGCCTCCTGGCCCCTGACCTTGAGGAGTTTCAGGAGCTCAAGGAGTTGTGAAGCAACCAACAGACAGAACTAGATTCTGTTACCACCTTCCTGGCTGCCTGTGTAGAACTTAGCTGGGTGTGATCCCGGCAAGGGGCTCCAGGGAATTCACCCCTCATCTTGCACTTAGCTTCACGGGATCCAGAAAGATGGCGAACCAAAGGAACTATCAAAGTCCCAGACCTCTCTCTGCTTGACTCTCCTCCTTTCTCCTCCATTGCTTTGTCTCTAGAAGGGTCCCCTGCCTTGCCAATTTGCAGTCCAGACTGGTCTTCTTCCATCACACATTTAGTCCTATTGCTTTACTTCACTTCTGAGAACGTCCCCAAACCGCCCTGTGTGCAAAGCCCTCCTAGACCCAGGCTCCAAGAGTTCTCACTAGGATTTTTTCCTATTAGTTCCCAGGTCAAAGGTTCTACATATGACCCTATGTTGTAGCCACACCTTTCTTGCTGGCAGGAACTTCATTGTGAGCTCAAATTCGTCAGTTCTGCTGGGTCAAACCTCCACTTGGAGAAGTCCATGATGGCCCGGGGCTTGTGAACAGCCCCTGCATGCTGAACTGATCACTGCCTGCCACTTGCCTCTCTGGTCACATCCTCCATCAGTTCCACTAATGCTACTTTTTTTGGGGGGGAGGGGTCTCCCCGCAGTGCTCCAGGGGACCCACGAACAACTCCTGGCCACACTCAGCCAACTGGGCTGAGGCACCTCAAACGTCAGTCCCGGAAAATGTGGTGCTATTCGCATGCCATGGTCCTGGAGTCTTCCTAGGCTGAATTCTGTGGTGCTCAAGGGCTTTCTGGTTTGGATTTTGGTGCTGGGAATTCATCCCTGAGCCTCACACATGCAAGGCCTGTGTTCTATTACTGAGCCACATCCATGGCCCCCTTCAGGGCTTCCTGTACTATTGGGACACCATCCTCTATGCACTACAGGCTCAGATGTCACTGAGGTTACTGGGGCTTTCTTTGCCAATGACGTTTTACCCATCCATCCACTGCCCCCTTCCTCCTAGATGGCTAGAGGTCCTGGCTGCATGTCCTGGCTGGTCCCTACCTCTAGGTGCTCCAAGCTCTGCTCTGCCTCCCTGCTCCATCCAAGCCTCTCCACTGACACTGCAGACACTCCTCAGTCCAGTCAAGCTCTGTCCCATCCCTACCCACAAATCTCCAGCAGCTCCCAGTGCCTGGTGGGTAAAACCGACTCATGAACCAGGTGTCTATGGCCTCCTGCACTCAGGTCCAAGTTTATGGGTCCAGCCACAGTGGGGACCAGCCCAGAGACTATACCCCAATAACCAAATGCTGCCCACGTACCTCTAAGTGCCCATTCTCAGGATCCCGATCTGACAGCTAGGAAACAGAGGACTGGAGGGTCAGAGAACTTGCCCAGAGAACTGGAGGTCACAGTCCAAGCTCGAAATGAATGGGACAGGTCATCACTGATGACCTTTGACCTTTCCTTCTTCCGGAAAAGATTAAATTCTTAAGGAGTGGGAGAATGACTTACACACACACACACACAAAATCATCAAAGACAACGCAGACCATTTATGCTGCAACAAGGACACAACTGGGTAAGAGACGAGATCAGGTTACGTAAGTCAGAAGGAGAACAGCGCCAGGCAGTCACAGTCCTCTATGGAATCTAAGGAAAGGAAGTCAAGAAAGAGGGGCCGGAAAGACAGGCAGTAGGTAGGGTGCTTGCCTTGCTCGTAGTTGACCTGGGTTTGATCCCTGGCACCGTATAGTAGGGTCCTCTGAGTGTGCAGGCCCCTCTGCATGCATGGCACGCGCGCGCGCACACACACACACACACACACACACACACACACACACACACACATACACACAAAGACAAAATGTCACAAAAACAAAACCTTAAGACTTTGGTCAAGGGGTCGGAGAGTTAGCACAGTGGTAGGGCGTTCGCCTTGCAAACTGCCACCAACCCAGGACAGATGGTGGTTCAAATCCCAGCATCTCAGAAGCCCCCCCCCTCACCTCCCGAGCCTGCCAGGAGCAATTTCTGAGCGCAGAGCTAGGAGTAACCCCTGAGCGCTACTGGGTGTGACTCAAAAACCAAAAAAAAAAAAAAAAAAAAAGACTGGTCCCAGAACTGAGTGCTGGTGGGTGTGTCCAGTGGGTGTGACGAGGCAGCAACACTATGACTAAAGGATCAACAATAATGCTCACCCTGGCGCAATGAAAGTAATATTAAAAAGAACTGAAAATAAAGGGAGATAGAAGATCATAAAAAAGATTCCTGAAAAAAAAAAAAAAGATTCCTGAAATTCCCTCTAAGTTACCAGGAGGACTAGAGAGGGTAACCAAGAGTAGAACTCTGACAGGAAGAGGCAGCCTCTCCTCCCAGCCTTCCACAGCAGCGTGTGTGTGTGTGTGTGTGTGTGTGTGTGTGTGTGTGTGTGTGTGTGTGTGTGTGTGTGTGTGTGTGTGTGTGTGTGTGTGTGTGTGTGTGTAGTTACCAGGAGGACTAGAGAGGGTAACCAAGAGTAGAACTCTGACAGGAAGAGGCAGCCTCTCCTCCCAGCCTTCCACAGCAGCGTGCGTGCGTGCGTGCGTGCGTGCGTGCGTGCGTGCGTGTGTGTGTGTGTGTGTGTGTGTGTGTGTGTGTAGTTACCAAGAGGACTAGAGAGGGTCACCAAGAGTAGAACTCTGACAGGAAGAGGCAGCCTCTCCTCCCAGCCTTCCACAGCAGAGCGCGCGCGCGCGCGTGTGTGTGTGTGTGTGTGTGTGTGTGTGTGTGTGTATCTGTTGGCTACTTAACTGGCAAAGATTCAGCACAGTCTCATTACTGCCGGGTGCCTGGTTGGGGACACACTGTCCATGACCATCACCCCCACCCCCAGCTGGCCGTTCAGCACGTCCAGGAACAGACACATCCTGTCGTGGGCCACTTGCAGCCGATGGGCCTGAAGCCCGGCTCCTCACGCATATGGATCCCACTCAGCCACCAGCTGTTCCCACTTCCTCGACTCCATGGGCTGCTGCTGGCCTCAGACTGACAGGGCCAAAAACCTCCTGGATGCCAACGACAACAGCAGTGGGAGGAGAGGAAAAGGCTCGAAGGAGCAGAGTGGACCATAGGAAGGGCCTTGGCTGTCACACCCACTCTGCTGTGCCCGCTGACTAACCTGTGCTAACTAACCTCTGAGGGGTAGGGGCTGTGGGATGGGCCCTAAAAAGGAGCAGGCGGCAGGGGCTAAGTGCATGAAAATGCAAATGACAGGGCCGTGTCTGTGTCTGCTTCCTTCGCCTCTGCCTTCCCTTTTATGCTTAGCCACCAAAGCCAGAGTTTTTGTTGGAGGACCATGTGTCCCGTCCCCACCCCTTGGAGCTAGGAGGCTGATGATGGGGCAGGGCTGCTATGGGTTGGAGCTTGCAAGGAAAGCTCATAAAGAGGGGACAGATCAGAGCATGTCCTCTCGGGGGTCTGTCCCCCTTCTTCCCAGAGGGCTGACAGGTTCACTGGAGACCAGCCACTGTTGCAGACTGCAGTGAAGCCCTGGGGCTTATTTTATTTTGGGGGTCACACTTAGCAATGCTCAGGGGTTACTCCTGGCTCTGTGATCAGGAATCACTCCTGGAGGTGCACAGGGGACCATATGGAATGCCAGAGATTGAACCTGAGTAGGCTGCATGCAAGGCAAAAACAAGCCTTTTGTGCTATCACTCCTCCTGTCCAGGGCTGGCGTTTTGTGTAAAACACAAAACCTGGAAGAACTGGAGAGATAGTACGGGAGTGAAACTGTTTGCTTTGCATGAAGCCAATCAAAGTTTGATCCCTGGCACCACGTGGTCCCCTGAGGCAGCTCCAGGTATGGCTCTGACCCCCACCCCCACCCCAATAAACTTGTCTGAATTTAAGCCAGGGAATTTTTGCTTTATGCTTGCTAGCTGCCAAATATAACTATAACTGATTTATGAGTAAACTAAATGGTTTTTGTTTGTTTTGGGCAAGACAAAGCTAAACTCCTCGCTCTGCACTCAGGGATCACTCCTACCAGACTCTGGGGACCATACGGGGTGCCGGGGAGCAAATCTGGATTGGCTGTGTGCAAGGCAAACACCCTACTCACTGTGCCATCGCTCTGGCCCCTAAATTGGGATTGTTTGGGAAGGGTTCTTTTATTTGTTTTTAGGGCTCACCTGATGATGCTCATGGATGACTCCTGGCTCTGCACTCAGAAATCACTCCTGGCAAGCATGGGGGACCATATGGGATGCCGGGATTTGAACCACCATCTATCCTGGGTCGGCCACATGCAAGGCAAGTGCCTTATTCTCTGGCCCCCAAATTGGGTTTTCTTCGGTCAGTTATCACTGATGAGCAGGTCAAAGACTAGTCACTACCTCTGACCTCTAGAGATTATATAATGACTTTTTGCCACAATTAGGGACGAAGTAAGAAGATGGAAGGGCAATACAGGAGGAGATGGGGCCAAGGAGGAGTCGAGCTACCTTAAATCCTGAGCACACGTGGGAAGACCAGGCTCGAGCCTTGGGACCACATGGTCCCCCTGAGCACACTGGAGGTGGGTCTTGAACACAAAGTCAGGAGGAGCCCATAAGCACTGCTGGGTATGATACAAATACCCCTCTCCCTTCACCAGAAACAAACAGAAGAATATGACAAACATAGAGGGAGGGAGGAAGGGGAGCAGAATTCTAGGGGCAGAGGGGATGGTCTTTGTGTGTGAAAAAGACCCAGAAATGAAAAGTGAGGGGCTGGAGAGAGAGCATGGAGCTAGGGCGTTTTGCCTTGCATGCAGGACGGTGGTTCGAATCCCGGCATCCCATATGGTCCCCCGAGCCTGCCAGGAGCGATTTCTGAGCGTAGAGCCAGGAGTAACCCCTGAGCGCTGCTGGGTGTGACCCCGACCCCACCCCCCAAAAAAAGAAATGAAAAATGAAGGGAACCAGAGTTGAGGACTGGGGATGGTGAGGCACAGGGGAGAGGAGAGACAGAACCAGAGAGAGGGAGGAGTGAGGATAAGGCATGCTTGTTACAGCTACACTGAGAGCTGTGCCCAGGCCAGGAGGAACACCAGGCATAC
This sequence comes from Suncus etruscus, assembly GCF_024139225.1. Lineage (NCBI taxonomy): Eukaryota > Metazoa > Chordata > Mammalia > Eulipotyphla > Soricidae > Suncus > Suncus etruscus. The sequence continues at coordinate 39,506,884 of NC_064865.1, read as the reverse complement.
ACATGATCTCTGGAACATTCCCTACTGCTGGAAGCACAACCCACCACGCCCATCCCATAAGCAAGCTCACACTAAGCTTCTGCTCAAGCTCAAAAGTGGGCAAGACAGCAGGAGACTTTCTGTAAGTACCTCATTTGGGGGGGGGGGGGGAATTGCACTGATAGTGCTCATGGCTTACTCCTGGCTCTGTGCTCAGGGGTCACTCCTAGCAGTGCTGGAGGATTATATGTGGTACCGGGGCTTGAACTGGGATCAATCATGCAAAAAAGCAAGCACCAGCTATCCACTGTGCTCTTTACAATGCTTACCCTTTTTTTTTGTTTATTTGTTTGTATGCTTTTTTTGGGGGGCACACCCATTTGATGCTCAGGGGTTACTCCTGGCTATGCGCTCAGAAATTGCCCTTGGCTTGGGGGGACCATATGGGATGCCAGGGGATCGAACCACGGTCCGTCCTAGGCTAGCACTTGCAAGGCAGATGCCTTACCTCTAGCACCACCTCTTCAGCCCGTATGGCGCTTACCCTTAAAAGGGAGGAGCAGAAGATAACTTTTCCCTCTCTTCCCCTCTATCCTACTTCCTGGAATGTGGATGTGAAAGCTGGATCCATGCAGTCACCATGAACCATGAGAATAGCCACACCCTAAACATGAGAACAGGTGAAAGGAAGCTGCTGGGGCCTTTTTATGACTCAGTGACACCCGCACATTTGCCTGCAAGTGCAGGAGGCCTCCCATTCTACACCCAACCCCACCCACAGATCCACCCATAACCGCTCTACTATTCTCCAGCCCACACAGGGAAGCTCATTCCCGGAACCCTTGACTCTGCCATTGCTTTGAGACTGACTGTAGGGGGAAAAATAAGAAAAAGAAAACCAGAGTGAAAGGGGCAAAGAAACATTCTGTGAGTGCTCAGAAAACAAACAAATAAACAAAACCTGCAATAGCTGTAGCTGGGAGCCTGGGAGAGTGGCCAGAGCCGCTGAGAAGCAGAGATGGCATTATCCGGGGAAGTGAAGGTAGTAGAGAAGGGGGGAAGGCACATGTGGAGCCTTCCCTAGAAATGCAAAGAGGTGGTTCTGCTGGTCTCAGACCAATGAGCAACAGTGTTAGGAAGTCACCTGTCGAGGAAATTATTGGGCTGGGCCGACTTGGGAACAAGATTCCCACTATACCTCTTGGGAGTGAAGGTCTGAGACCGAGCCTGGGTGGTAAACTGAGCTTAGCTCCCATCCTGTACCCTGTCTCCCTCCATCCCATCAGATCACAGCCCTGTTCTCTGGGGTGAGGCCTGCAGTGTTTCTCTTTGGGTGTCTTAGGAAGGGCACCTGACATGGGAGTGAACGCACAGTTCACGCAGAACCTTGCACGTGGCAGGGGGACACGCTGCCCACCTCCCAAGACAATCCAATCCCTGAACCCCAACTGTCAAGATAGTCGCTGCCGCTTTGGCTGCAGACTCCCAGCATGTGGTCACAGGACAACCACCCTGGGGTTCAGTTCTTTTTTTGTTTGTTTTGTTTTTGGGCTACTGCCAGTGACACTCAGGGATTACTCCTGGCTGTGTGCTCAAAAATTGTTCCTGGCTCGGGGGACCATATGGAATGCCAGGATTGAACCCAGGTCCGTCCTGGGTCAGCTGCGTGCAAGGAAAATGCCCTACCACTGTGATATCACTCTGGTCCCTGGGGTTCAGTTCTGACACTGCCCCTGGGAGTGAGTCCTAGAAAGCAACAGCCAGGGAAGGACATGGGCCCATTCCATCTGCCTGTCTTACCTACTCCGCTCTTCCAAGCTGCTGGAGGGCTGGGAGATGAGAGGCAGCATGGTTGTGCTCAGCTTGGCTCCAGGAAGGCCAGACCCTGGGCCTGGTCACTTGGCACCTGAGGCCACCTTTCCTTCTGGAAGCGCAGCCTTTCTCCAAAATAAAAGGTCTCTAGGGCCTATGTGGGGAGGTCCCAGTTACTCCAATGTTCTTCTGTCTGGCACTCACAGAAGTCCAAGTTGGGGCCAGAATCTGGCCATGCGCTCACGAGCCAGGAAACCGCTTTCATCTGCAGGACTCCATGGGTTTTCTTGGCCGCCAGCTTTCGCTAAGGCTCTGGCTTCCTCGCTTGACCAAGAATTGCTGCTCTGAGTCCCAGCCACTCTTGGCCAGAACTCACGGCACTTCCCTGCTCGCTCTCCCTGTGGCTGTCTCATAGTGCCCCTGGCCTGTGCAACGACCTCCAGAATGCAAAGAATTCAACTCAACAGGCTGCTCTCTCTCAGCCAAGGGTCCAGTGGGCTGCCAGGAGCTTCTCACAACAAGGAAACCAGAGCCATTGTTCTCCAAGTCTAAGAGTGCACAAGACAGAGACGTGCAGATAAGCAGCAGCGCTCAGAGTGATGTGACCAGAGAAAGTTCCAGAAGAGAAAAGGCCACTCTGTCAAATAGATCCCAGGAGGCCGTTTTTGGAGACAGGCTCGTCCTGGGAAGGAGGACGTGCCAAGGCAGAGGAGCCTGCAATGAGGGCCAACTAGGGAGAAAGACCACAAAGGAGTAAAGAGAACAAAGGGAGAACACTGCTAGTTTACGGATAAGGAAACTGAGGCCCAGAGTCCCAAACCAAACAGCTGGACTCTAAAATCTGTTCTTTTGGGGTCGGAGAGAAAGTACTTTGCAAGCAGCCAACCTGGGTTTGATCCCCAGCATTCTACATCCCATATGAACACAGGGATCCCCTGAAAACTACCAGGAGTGATTCCCGAAAGGAGAGGCAGGAGTAACCACTGAGCATTGCCAGATGTGATCCCACCATCATGGAAGAAAAAATCAACAACAAAATTTGATCTTTTATTTCCACTCACTTTACATATTCATTTGGGAGCCTTGTGGGGGCCATGCCTGGTGGTTCTTGGGGGCTACTCATAACTCTATTCTGGAGGGAACCATATGTGGTACTGGGGATAGAACCAGGCTGGCCCCTTGAAAGGCAAGTGCTTAATGGCTGAACTATCTCTCCACCCAACCCCTAAAACTAGAGCTTTGAAACCTGATGCTTCAGGGATGTGCCATTAGTTGAGCTTGTTGAAATGTCAAATCTAGGAGCTAAGTATGTTCTAAGTGTGTTCAAGAGAGGCTGGATCTGGATGTGAAGGTTCAGACAAAATTTTCAGCCATGAAGTCAATTGAACTCGAGTGTTCCAGTGCCAAAACGGCCCTTCCCCAGAGCAGCACTCAGAAATACTAGATGAAACAAGGGATCTCCTTAAATACACAGCCAAGCTGACAGGGAAAACTGAGACTCGAGGGGAAGTGGGAATGACACCAGAATGACCTGTGGTCTTTTTTGTTTTATTTGGGTCACACCTGACAGTGTTCAGGGATTACTCCAGGCTCTACATTCAGAAATCGCTCCTGGCAGGCTCGGGGGATCATATGGGATGCCAGGATTCGAACCACGTTCCTCTGCATGCAAGGCAAAAGCCCTACCTCCATGCTATCTCTCTGACCCTGAGCTATGGTCTTTTGAACAGTCTGGCTTTAAGGTCTGGCAGGGGCTTGGAGCTGCTGTACCACCAGGCCAGGAGGCCTCATGAAGAAAGCACCAAGGGGCTGGGACCTCTCCAGGGCTTGCTGGGGGAGGCACTCAGCCAAGAGGAATAAATCAGGCCTGGGGCGAGCAGAGCTCTTGTCTCACAGGTGAAAGGCCTGGATTCCATCCCTGGCTTGGCAAAAACAAAAACAAAACAAACAAACAAACAAAACACAAAAAACCCAACAACTGCAAAAATAATTCTTGTTTTTGTTTTTCCAACAATTCTGTTTTAAAATGAGTTCTCAAGGTGTGAGAAATAGTATAACAAGATGGGTGCTTGCTTCACATATGGCCAACCTGGGTTCAATCCCCGGCATCGTATATAATCTCCCAACACCCACCCCCCAAGAAATAATCTTGGAGCAAAGGACCAGGAAAAAGTCCAGAGCATCCCAGGTATGGCCCCAAACTAAACAATAAATGACTAAGTCCTAGAGAGAATTCACATGCCCGACCCAAAGCAGAAAACAAGGGAGAGGAAGGTGGGTCACGACAGCTGAGGAACCCTATTCCCCAGAGGCTGGGCCGGGCATGGGGGAGGAGCAGGTCCTGTGAAATATCAGGGGCCCAGCCAGCTGGATTGTTCCTGGAACGCACACATGCCAACAAGCACATACATGTACTCACCCCAAAACCCATACTACACCCTGTCAATCTTTTTTTTTTTTGGGTCACCCCTCCTGGCAGGCTTGGGGGACCATATGGGATGTCAGGATTCGAACCACCATTCGTCCTGGATAGGCTGCGTGCAAGGCAAATGCCCTACCACTGTGCTATCTCTCCGGCACCAATCTGCTTTTCTTTGGTGGGGGGTCCACACCCGGCAGCACTCAGGGGTTACTCCTGGCTCTACACTCAGAAATCGCTCCTGGCAGGCTCGGGGGACCATATGGGATGCCGGGATTCAAACCATCGTCCTTCTGCATGCAAGGCAAACGCCCTACTTCCATGTCCCCACCAATCTGCCTTTTATATCCACAACACACATCCACACCACACACAAACCACAAACACAACACACACACACAAATATCCACAACACACAAAATATCACACACAACTCATCCATAATACATATAAGCAAATTACGACCAACACACAATCAACTCATAGAAAAGCACCACACCACCAACACACCCATAACATATAAACAACACACACATCCAACACACACAAAAAATATCACACCCACAACATGCATACAACAAACATACCACAACTCATACATAAATGGTTCTTTGGGTCCTGTTGGAGTTCAAAACCCCTAAATCCTCAGCTAAAGATATTTTGAAAGCAGGTACTGATATGGCCATAGGGCCAGTGGCGGGTATGGGTGCTTCCTAAAATATTCTGATCAACAGTCAGTGTTAAGAAAAATAACCTGGGTGGTGGCGCTAGAGGTAAGGTGCCTGCCTTGCCTGCACTAGCCTAGGACGGACCGCGGTTCGATCCTCCGGTGTCCCATATGGTCCCCCAAGCCAGGAGCGACCCCTGAGCATCACCGGGTGTGGCCCAAAAACCATAAAAAAAAAAAAGAAAAATAACCTAATCACTGGTTTCTAGCAGTGTTCTGAAATATCTCCTGACCTAGAGGAAACTGAGTGGTGTTGGAAATTGAACCCAGTTTGGCTGTGAAAATTATTTTTCAAAGCCAACTGACATAAAAGTCCAGCCCAGGACTGACTGTGACCGAGACGGTAACTAAACATTTTCCGCTGCTGCTGCTGCTGAGAAGCCAGAGTGCCAGCCCCATTCAGAGCAAGAAAGTTCTCTGGGTGGGAAACTTCTGGAAAACGTACCTAACAGACACGGAAACAGAGAGCCAGGAGGCCCTCCGGGCTCACTGTCATCAGGCTGCCTATTCCTGTCAGTGCTGAACACCAAAGTTCCCTTTGGGTGATCAAGCCCGAAGTACCCTTGGGGAGTGTGCAGGAAAAGGAGACCAGTGATGAGGGAAAAGGAACTTTGGGTTCTGCAGATCCTCTGGGCGGTTCAGGGAAAGGGCCCCAAAGTTATAGAGTCACCATTTCTGTTCTTTCTCCGTGTCTCCTTCCTTCTCTCCCCCATATCTCTCTCTCTCCTCTCTTCTCTCTCTTCTCTCTCTTCTCTCTCTTCTCTCTCTTCTCTCTCTTCTCCCTCTCTCTCCTCTCTCTCCTCTCTCTCCTCTCTCTCCTCTCTCTCCCTCTCTCTCCCTCTCTCTCCCTCCCTCTCCCTCCCTTCCTCCCCCCTGGGACTCTCTCTCTCTCTCCTCTCCTCTTCTCTCTCTCTCTCTACCTCTCTCTCCCTCTCTCTCCCTCTCTCTCCCTCTCTCTCCCTCCCTCTCTCTCTCCCTCTCCCTCTCCCTCTCCCTCTCCCTCTCCCTCTCCCTCTCCCTCTCCCTCTCCCTCTCCCTCTCTCTCTCTCTCTCTCTCTCTCTCTCTCTCTCTCTCTCTCTCTCTCTCTCTCTCTCTCTCTCTCTCTCTCTCTCTCTCTCTCTCTCTCTCTCTCTCTCATATTTTTGGACCAGCAGCGCTCCTGGCTCTGTGCTGAAAATTCACTCCAAGCAGGTTTGGGGGACCATATGGGATGCTGGGGGATTGAACCAAGGCCAGTCCTGCATCAGCTGCGTGCAAGGCTAACTCCCTACCACTGAGCTATCGTTCCGGTCCTACATGTCCCCTTCTTACAAGACCCCAGGATGGGCTGGGGTAGGGGGCAGCACCCAGGCTGCCACATGGGCCCAACACCTCAGGGCCTCAATTTACCTGCCAATCTCCACAGTGGAAGCTAGTTATCGTTTTTAACCAGGGCAGGGTCCAGAGAGTCTGGACAGTGGGAAAGGCTCTTGGCTTGAACATAGGTCATAGGTGACCCCAGATGGATCCCCGATTCCCCCAGGTAGTCCCCCTAAGTACTGTCAGAAGTGACCTCTGAGTACAGAGCCAGGGGTAAGCTCTGAGCATGGTCTGAGTAAGCTCTAGGTATAGTTCCCAAGCCCACCAAATTAACCATTGTATATGTATATATACATATATTTTGGGGTCGTACTCAATGGTGCTCAGTGCTCATGGCTTGATGCAGAGGGGTGTCTATGTGCCAGAGATCTACCACAGACATCCCCAGGCAAAACCTGAGCATTAGCCCTTATGCTCTCTCCCTGGTCCTCTAATAATATTTAATAAGTGCCTATAAAGAGCCAGCCATGGAATTAATCTTTTATGAGCCATTTTTATGTAATTCTTCCAGTGGCCCTTTAAGGCATGAACCACTGTCAAGCCCATTTAACAGATGAAAAAACTGAGGTTCAGAGGGCAAAGAAACCCTTCCCAAGTCATAAGGCAGGGCCACAGGGCTCAAAGGTGAGGGAGGCTTTTTTCCTTCCGATTTTTCCAGCACTCCACCTACCATCAGAGCCAGGGACCTGCACTTCGGCTCCAAAGCACCCCCTCACCCCACCAGGGCCTAAACATGAGCCCAAACTCCCAACCTCCGTGTCAGGCCAGGAACCAACGTCTGGGTTCCCTCCGAGGCCATAGTCCCCGTAACTTCGGTACAGAGGAGATAAGAGGTGGCAGGACAGACAGAGCAGCTGGGCTCAGCCAGAGAACTTCAGCGGGTCTGAGCTGGGGCTGCCAGTGAGAGAGAAGGACCTAGTGGCCTCCCTAAAAGCTTTGGTGCACAACTGTATCCCTCTCCTGATTTTCAAACTGAAGGAGAGAAGAAAGGCAGTTTCTTCAGACTTGGAGAGATCAAGGAATGTGAGGGGATTCTCCGTGTGAAAGAAAAAAAATGAAATGTGAGGGGATTCTCTGTGTGAAAGAAAAAAAATGGAATGTGAGGGGATTCTCCGTGTGAAAGAAAAAAAAATGCCATCTGTATTACACACACACACACACACACACACACACACACACACACACACACACACACACACACACACACACAGGTCTGCTGCTCAGAGAGGCTGCAAAAAATAAAAAAAAAAAGCAGCTTCCAAACAAGGTCACAGCCACAGGCTGTGCACACTGGGATGGACTAGGCTGTGTCTCTGGAGCAGTCGCTATTCAAGTCACTACAGGCAGCAAACTCAGAAGGACAGGAACAAAGGGATGCCAAGAGAAGGGGAGGGACATCCTGTGGCCAGCAGAGGGGAAGGGTCCAAGCTGTGGCCAGGTGCCAGGGAATGAGACAATGGTCCTGCCTATGAACAGAGTCTGAGACAGAAGAAGCAACAGGCAGGTTAAGTCTATCTGTATGGGAAAAACCGAGCGCTCGGGCCCACAGGTGCACACGGGGCCTGGAACTCAGCAGACGCTTGCGTATGTGTGTGTGGGGGGGGCTGGAACTCAGCAGAAGCTTGTGTGTGTGTGTGTGTGTGTGTGTGTATGTGTGTGTGCGTGTGTGTGTGTGTGTGTCTGTGTCCGTTCACGCAGGCAAATGTACCTCAGGCTCAGGGAGGGCAGGCAGCCAAGAAAGGTCAGAAGCCCCAAGGCTGCCATCTGAGCAGAGCTCATGAAGGAAAGTAGGGCAGTTAGGCAGTGGGAACAGAGCAGAGAGATGCCCTCGCTGCTCTTTTGGCTACCTGTTCCCGTCTAACAAATCCCTGAGAGGGACTCTCTGTGGTAAGAATAAAACCTCAGGGGCCGGAGCACTGGTGCAAGCAGTAGGGCATCTGCCTTGCACGAGCTAGCCTAGGACAAACTGCAGTTTGATCCCCCAGTGTCCCATATGATCCCCCAAGCCAGGAGCGATTTCTGAGCGCAGAGCAAGGAGTAACCCCTAAGCGTCACCCAGTATGGTGGCCCAAAGACCAAAAAACAAAAGAAGAAGAAGAAGAAAACCTTGGACAATGATGTGGGCACCAGAGAGCTCCAAGCTGCAAACAAGCAGCGAAGGCTTCAGTGACACGTGTGACCTTCACAAAGTGAGGAGATTTTCTTCTCTTTTTGGTTTTAATTTTTGGGTCACACCCTGGGTGCTCAGGATCACTCCTGAAATCCATATATGGGATACTGGGGATGGGTTTGGCAGGATACAAGGCAAACACCCTAACCCACCAACTCCCTGTACTAAATGCTTGGGCCCTGAAGCCCAGTTTACTAGGAGAGGGAAGTGGGGTGTTTGTGGCAAACCCCAAGGGGGGATGTGAGAGGAGAATGAGTGGTGAACAGGAGACAGAAGAGGCTGGCTGCTGCGGGAGGCCGATGTCCAGATCTATGTGACCCCACCAGGTGGGGCAAGAGGCATGCCCCCAAGTGGCCTGCACAGGGTGATCCAAAGGCACATGGGGGCCCCAGAGAATCCCTAGAGAGTAAGGTTGTGGCAGGGTAAATATCCCATGGCCCTGACCACCTCGAAGGCACCTCATCCTCCCCAATGCAGTACCGGGCTTTCCCCAACAGGGCCCGTGTGGCAAAGGGCAGGGACGAGGGCCTGGGATGATGCTGCAACAAGGCCCGGCTGTATGTGCCCAGAATCTTTGATAAGGAGCCAGCTGGGCCTGTTGGTTGCCCCAGTCTTCCTGGAAACATGTCTTCATTTCTATTCTGGAAGTCACCTAACTTCCCCAGTGACCTCTTTCCTGAGGACCTCAGAGAGGTGATGAGGTGATTTCAGTCAGCAGCTGGAATCCCCTACATTTACCTTCCCCTTTAGGATTTGGGGCCATGCTCACTAGTGCTCAGAAATTACTCCTGGCTCTGCTCTGCTCACTGCCAGATCAGAGACCTTATCTGCTGAACTCTCTCTCCAAGCACTAAAATCCCCTGCTTCTCATCCCCAATGGGCAAAGCCTATTTCACTCATTGTTGGGCCAGATCTGTAGGTGCAGTTAAGGGAGGTGGCCAGAGAGCCCCAACACAATTTCTCTGAGGGCAAGGAGAGTACCACTATACACAGCCCAGGCATGACTGTGATGTGCAGACTCTCAGACACCACGGTCACCCCCAGCAGGCAGGACCTCTGTGGCCCATGGAAAGAGACAGGTAACAATGGCTAGAGGGATGTACTTCATGGGTCAGAGGCAGCCTACACTCTTAGGACTTCAAGAATGGGCCCAGGGAAAGATAGCATGGAGATAGGGCATTTGCCTTGTATGCAGAAGGCTGGTGGTTCGAATCCCGCTATCCCAGAAGGTCCCCCAAGCCTGCCAGGAACGATTTCTGAGTATGGAGCCAAGAGTAACTTCTGAGCACTGCTGGGTGTGACCCAAAAACCAAAATAAAATAAAATAAAGAACGGGCCCAGGTTCACAAAATCAGGAGTCCTGCTTGCTGTGAGAGCCATTGCTGTCATCGGGAAGTCCCTCCACTTGGTGGAATCTAACAGCAGCTTTCTATTTCAGTCCATTTGCAGTGAGATCTGGGCCAGGAAAAAAATAGTACGGGGGCTAAGGCACTTGCCTTGCACACGGCCAACCTCAGTTGGATTTACAGCCCTGCCAAGGAGTGATCCCTGAGTGATCCCTTCTTCAAGGAAGAAGCCTTAAGCACCACAAAGTGTGCCTCCCCCCCCACCAATCACAAGGGCCAGAGAGATAGTACAGTGGGTAAGATGCTTCTCTTGCACGTGGCCAGCCCAGTTTAAGCCCCAGTACCCCAGAATGTTTCCTGAGCACAGAACACCACCAGGAGTGATTCCTAAGAAGAGACAGGAGTGACCCTTGAGCAAATGGGTATGGACCACAAACAAATCACATACACAGATGCATTTCCCTCCTTTGTTTCCCTTTGCTGGTAGAACTGGGAGTCCAGAGCTCACACGCTGATGGTGGTGCTTGTTGGAGCTGTAAAGCATAGCTGAGGCAGAGGAGAGCTCGCCCCAGTTTCAGGGCTCCAACTCAGAGACATAGGCTGGTGCCAGGCATCTTTCCCAAAGTGGGTGATAACTTCCTGGAAGAGGTGTGCAGGAAAGATCTAGCAGGAGATACGCATAGCCTCAAATGCAAGAGGCAGATCTCCGGGGGCAGATAAGGGGGTGCCCATGCA